>NC_053025.1:296842237-296842328 GCF_003073215.2 Triticum urartu | reverse complement strand
ACCACGAGATCGGAGAGGCTAAACCCTAGAAGCTAGCCTATGGTATGATTGTTGTTCTGTATGTTGTCCTCCGGACTTATGCCCTCTGGTT
>NC_053025.1:296735539-296842138 GCF_003073215.2 Triticum urartu | reverse complement strand
CTTCCACGCCAAGGAAAGTCCCTCCCGGACACGGGACGAAGTCTTCAATCTTGTATCTTCATAGTCCAGGAGTCCGGCTGAAGGTATAGTCCGGCCATCCACACACCCCCTAATCCAGGACTCCCTCAGGAAGGCATGGAACACTTCCCTTGAAAGAAAATTAAATTACCATATGAATCTATTATGAGATCCACTTATGGATTGCCTACCAAAGATGGCAATACCTAGATCTACCCTTGCTTTTATGCCTAGCTAGGGGCGTTAAACGATAGCGCTTGTTGGGAGGCAACCCAATTTTATTTTTATTCCTTGATTTTTGCTCATGTTTAGTAATAAATAATTTATCTAGCCTCTGTTTTGGTTGTGTTTTTTGTGTTTAATTAGTGTTTGTGCCAAGTAGAACCGTTGGGAAGACTTGGGGAAAGTCTTTTTAATCTTGCTGTAAAAAACAGAAACTTTAGCGCTCACGAGAATTGCTGCCATTTTATCTGGAAAGTGCTATTTAGTTAATTATTTTTAAGATGATTAATATATAAATTCCTCACGTCCAGCAATTTATTTTAGAATTTTTGGGGTTACAGATTACTACAGACTGTTCTATTTTTGACAGATTCTGTTTTTCATGTGTTGTTTGCTTATTTTGATGAATCTATGGCTAGTAAAATAGTTTATAAACCATAGAGAAGTTGTAATACAGTAGGTTTAACACCAATATAAATAAATAATGAGTTCATTACAGTACCTTGAAGTGGTGTTTTGTTTTCTTTCGCTAACGGAGCTCACGAGATTTTCTACTTTAAGTTTTGTGTTGTGAAGTTTTCAAGTTTTTGGTGAAAGATTTGATGGATTATGGAACAAGGAGTGGCAAGAGCCTAAGCTTGGGGATGCCCATGGCACCCCAAGATAATCTAAGGACACCTAAAAGCCCAAGCTTGGGGATGCCCCGGAAGGCATCCCCTCTTTCGTCTACTTCCATCGGCAACTTTACTTGGAGCTATATTTTTATTTACCACATGATATGTGTTTTGCTTGGAGAGTCTTGTATTATTTGAATATTTATTTGTTAGTTTTACACAACCATCCTTTCTGTACACACCTTTTGAGGGAGACACACATGATTTGGAAATTGTTAGAATACTCTATGTGCTTCACTTATATCTTTTGAGTTATATAGTTTTTGCTCTAGTGCTTCACTTATATCTTTTAGGGCACGGTGGTGGATTTGTTTAATAGAAACTATTGTTCTCTCATGCTTTCACTTAGATTATTTTGAGAGTCCTACAAAACAACGTGGTAATTTACTTTAATTATGTTAGGCATTCAAGATTAATAAAAATATTCTTATGAGTGTGTTGAATACTATGAGAAGTTTGATAGTTGATAATTGTTTTGAGATATGGAGATGGTGATATTAGAGTCGTGCTAGTTGAGTAGTTGTGAATTTGAGAAATGCTTGTGTTGAAGTTGGTGATTCCCGTAGCATGCACGTATGGTGAACCGTTATGTGAAGAAGTTGGAGCATGAATTATTTATTGATTGTCTTCCTTATGAGTGGCGGTCGGGGACGAGCGATGGTCTTTTCCTACCAATCTATCCCCTAGGAGCATGTGTGTAGTACTTTGCTTCGATAACTAATAGATTTTTGCAATAAGTATGTGAGTTCTTTATGACTAATGTTGAGTCCATGGATTATACGCACTCTCACCCTTCCACCATTGCTAGCCTCTCTAATACCACGCACCTTTCGCCGGTATCATACACCCACCATATACCTTACTCAAAACAGCCACCATACCTACCTATCATGGCATTTCCATAGCCATTCCGAGATATATTGCCATGCAACTTTCCACCATTCCATTTACTATGACACGCTCCATCATTGTCATGTTTATTTGCATGATCATGTAGTTGACATTTTAGTTGTGGCAAAGCCACCATTCATAATTCTTTCGTACAAGTCACTCATGCATCATTGCTATCCCGGTATACTGTCGGAGGCATTCATATAGAGTCATACTTTGTTCTAGTATCGAGTTGTAATCATTGAGTTGTAAATAAATATAAGTGTGATGATCATCATTCATAGAGTATTGTACCAAAAAAAGAGAAAGGCCAAATAAAAAAAGGAAGGCCCAAAAAAATAATATAAAAAGGGACAATACTACTATCCTTTTTCCACACTTGTGCTTCAAAGTAGCACCATGATCTTCATGATAGAGAGTCTCCTATGTTATCACTTTCATATATTAGTGGGAATTTTTAATTATAGAACTTGGCTTGTATATTCCAATGATGGGCTTCCTCAAAATGCCCCAGGTCTTCGTGAGCAAGCGAGTTGGATGCACACCCACTTAGTTCTTTTTGTTTAGCTTTCATATACTTATAGCTCTAGTGCATCTGTTGCATGGCAATCCCTACTCACTCACATTGATATCTATTGATGGGCATCTCCATATCCCGTTGATACGCCTTGTTGATGTGAGACTATCTTCTCCCTTTTTGTCTTCTCCACAACCACCATTCTATTCCACATATAGTGCTATGTCCATGGCTCACGCTCATGTATTGCGTGAAGATTGAAAAAGATTGAGAACACCAAAAGTATGAAACAATTGCTTGGCTTGTCATCGGGGTTGTGCATGATTTAAATACTTTGTGTGGTGAAGATGGAGCATAGCCAGACTATATGATTTTGAAGGGATAACTTTCTTTAGCCATGTTATTTTGAAGAGACATAATTGCTTACTTAGTATGCTTGAAGTATTATTATTTCTATGTCAATATTGAACTTTTGTCTTGAATCTTTCGGATCTGAATATTCATACCACAATTAAGAGAGTTACATTGAAATTATGCCAAGTAGCATTCCACATCAAAAATTCTGTTTTTATCATTTACCTACTCGAGGACGAGCAGGAATTAAGCTTGGGGATGCTTAATACGTCTCCAACGTATCTATAATTTTTTATTGTTCCATGCTATATTATATCCTGTTTTGGACATTATTGGGCTTTATTATACACTTTTATATTATTTTTGGGACTAACCTATTAACCGGAGGCCCAGCCCAGAATTGTCTTTTTTTGCCTATTTCAGAGTTTCGTAGAAAAAGAATATCAAACGGAGTCCTAATGGAATGAAACCTTTGGGAACGTGATTTTCGGAACGAACATGATCCAGAGGACTTGGAACCTACGTCAAGAAAGAAACCAGGAGGGCACGAGGTAGGGGGGGCCGCCTACCCCCCTAGGCGCGCCCTCCACCCTCGTGGGTCCCATGTTGCTCCACCGATGTACTTCTTCCTCCTATATATACCTATGTACCCCCAAACTATCAGATATGGAGCCAAAACCCTAATTCCACCGCCGTAACTTTCTGTACCCGTGAGATCTTGGGGCCTTTTCTGGAGCTTCGCCGGAGGGGGCATCGATCATGGAGGGCTTCTACATCAACACCATAGCCTCTCCGATGAAGTGTGAGTAGTTTACTTCAGACCTTCGGGTCCATAGTTATTAACTAGATGGCTTATTCTCTCTTTTTGGATCTCAATACAAAGTTCTCCCCCTCTCTTGTGGAGATCTATTCGATGTAATCTTCTTTTGCGGTGTGTTTGTTGAGACCGATGAATTGTGGGTTTATGATCAAGTTTATATATGAACAATACCTGAATCTTCTCTGAATTCTTTTATGTATGATTGGTTATCTTTTCAAGCCTCTTCGAATTATCAGTTTGGTTTGGCCTACTATATTGATCTATCTTGCAATGGGAGAAGTGCTTAGCTTTGGGTTCAATCTTGCGGTGTCCTTTCCAAGTGAAAGTAGGGGCAGCAAGGCACGTATTGTATTGTTGCCATCGAGGATAACAAGATGGGGTTTATTTCATATTGCATGAGTTTATCCCTCTATATCATGTCATCTTGCTTAAAGCGTTACTCTGTTCTTTTTAACTTAATACTCTAGATGCATGCTGGATAGCGGTCGTTGTGTGGAGTAATAGTAGTAGATGCAGGCAGGATTCAGTCTAGTTGCCTCAGACGTGATGCCTATATACATGATCATACCTAGATATTCTCATAACTATGCTCAATTCTATCAATTGCTCAACAGTAATTTGTTTACCCACCGTAATACTTATGCTCTCGAGAGAAGCCACTTGTGAAACCTATGGCCCCGGGTCTATTTTCCATCATATTAATATTCCATCAATAAGCTATTTCCTTTTCCGTTTATTTTTCTTTCTTTACTTTGCATCTTTATCATAAAAATACCAAAAATATTATCTTATCATATCTATCAGATCTCACTTTCGTAAGTGACCGTGAAGGGATTGACAACCCCTTTATTGCGTTGGTTGCGAGGATTTTATTTGTTTGTGTAGGTGCGAGGGACTCGTGCGTGGCCTCCTACTGGATTGATACCTTGGTTCTCAAAAACTGAGGGAAATACTTATGCTACTTTGTGCATCACCCTTTCGTCTTCAAGGGAAAACCAACGCAGTGCTCAAGAGGTAGCAAACACTCCTGTTGCTCTATGTTGACACTAGGAAAAAATTTGAAATCGAGAAGAGGCAATGGATATCGTTTTGTCCAGAAAGGTGAAACGTTCCCTACCGAAAGCATCACACTTGTTGTGAGAAGCTCTTGTTTATGAGAAGCTTATACCCGAACCTGCCCCAAATGGGACAAATTTTTTACCACGACATGTTGATGCCGCTCCATGATTGCATGCCAAGTTTCATGAATTTTGGATGACTTTTGGATTTACTAGAATTACAAAAGCAAGTATGTCAACGTTTGCCGGAGAGCCACGGTGCCGTGGTGTTCGAAATTCATCCCCATTTCTTGCATGGGACATAAGCATCAACCCATGGACACATATATGATTTTACAACCCATGTTGGTGCACCGGAGCATGTTCATGTATTTTAATTTTGAATTGTGCACCTGAAATGGCTAGACATCTAATTTAATGTATAAAATGTCCAAACGAACCCTGAATAATTCCAATTCTTTTACACACACATATAGTTGCATGTTCACTGCATATAAAAGGTTTAGCAATTCAAACACCGTGCATTGCCGTTGTGACCCCATTATGTAATTCAAATCAAGACGAAAAATCAAGTCGATCCCAGACAGTTTATTATAACCAACCGTGTGAGATGCAGCACAAAATATCTTGTAGCACCGTCAGAGTATAGTACACATACGGCTTATGCAAGAAGGTGTGACGACTACAGTCCACAACCCGCTCTGAATAAGGGACCGCGTCTGATGACACTTTGCGCACCAGTTTTTTCGCTGAAGCGATTCCAAATTTTCGGCTTCCACGGAAATATCTACCTCCCCGCCCTCTCCCCCTTACCAAAAGCCACATTTCCCCTGTTTTCACCTTCCTTTCCAAGTTGAAACCTTCACTCCTTGCTTGCAGCGCCGCCTCCTTGCCGATGACCCTCCTTCATGCTTCTCGGCCTCGTTTATCCAGGCAGGTAATCCACACCCGAGCCCCATCCTCCTCCTCCTTCCACATCCCACATGCCCCTACCACCTGCGCGAGCGTGACACCTTCCACCCAAATTACCGACCCCTCCACCAAATAAGCACCGCCCTAAGCCATGGTGCACGCAGTATAGCCAAGATCTCAAGGAGCATTTGGCAGCGGAGAAGCAAATCGCGTCCGCACGCGCGGATGAGGTCGCGATGGCTGCCATTCGTGCCAACCCCTAGATCTTGGAGGAGCACCTTGCCGTTGAGGCCACCATCGACGCCTCGCGCGCCAATGCCGCTACACGGTTGGCTGCTTTAAACGACAATTCATGGCATTTTCTCGAGGCCACCGTCGGTGCCTTCGACGAAGACTACGAGGTGTTTTCTTAGCGTGCACGTGCTTACCTCATCTCGAGAGCCAACAGGTTGGTGCCCGGAGCGGCTCAGGCAACTCACCACTACGACGACGGCACCCACGATGTGGAGGCCTCGCCCTCTTCCATGTCCAAGGAGCCAATCGGCATCGATATCTCCGACAATGACGAGCAGCTTGTCTTATTAGCTCACTATAAGGACCCATGTTCAGTTTGCTAGCTACTGCCTTTCCTTAACAAATTCTAGTGGATTGTGCTATCTACTTTTACCATGTAGTCTTCTGCTCTAGAGTTTATGTTCTATATGTCATGCAATGTGGTGTTCAGTTAACTGTTTGGTTCAATTCTGCAAATGTGATGTTCAATTCTTCAGGGTGCAATTTTCCAAGTTGTCAAGCATGCTTGGTTTGGTTAACTGTCCGATCTTATATTAGGAGTATGTTATATTGTGCAATGTGGTGCTCAGTTAACGTTTGGTTCATTTGTTGTGGTGTTTGTTAAATGGTTGGTTCAATTCTGTAATGCGATTTTCAATTGTTGTGGGTGCATTCTGTTATTGTATACCATGTGAGCAATAAATCGAATTTGGTTGTACTAAATACATGAGAAACAAATACAATTTCTATATTTCCATGTTGTTAAGCATGCTTGGTTTGGTTAACTGTCTGATATTCTATTAGGAGTATGTTATATTGTGCAATGTGGTGCTCAGTTAACATTTGGTTCATTTGTTGTGGTGTTTAGTTAACTGCTTGGTTCAATCCTGCAATGCGATGTTCAATTGTTGTGGCTGTATTCTGTTATTGTGTACCATGTGAGGAATAAATCAAATTTGGATGTACTTAATACACGAGGAACATATACAAGCGCTATATTTCCTAGTTCTTAATCATGCTTGGTTTGGTTAACTGTCTGATCTTCTATTAGGAGTATGTTATATTGTGCAATGTGGTGCTCAGTTAATGTTTGGTTCATTTGTTGTGGTGTTTAGTTAACTGCTTGGTTCAATTCTGCAATGCGATGTTCAATTGTTGTGGCTGCATTCTGTTATTGTATACCATGTGAGGAATAAATCAAATTTGGCCGCACTTAATACATGAGAAACATATACAAGTGCTATATTTCCTAGTTCTTAATCATGCTTGGTTTGGATAAATGGGTTTTCCATGTGGCTTGAATTAATCTGTTGAATCTGCAATGTGCTTATTTATCATCAACATATTTTACTAATAGCATGCGAACCCTTACTTAACCTGATGACTAACTACCTTATATGTGTTGCAGGGAAACAATGGAAAACACTGAGGTTTACAAGATGGTACTAATTATTATACCTTGCCTTTTTTTATTCCTTTGCCCATTTTCCAATATAGAGAAGATATTGATGCACATCCTTGTTTTCAGGCCTTTCCAAAGCAGTTCATGGATGATTACCTCTCAAACCACCTCTGTGGTCAGGAGGCAAGGAAAGTTTTCATACAACACCCATGGTTCAATATTGAAGTGTTCCTGAAGAGGTCGAAGGATGGACGGTCAATCATCCACATGCACTGGCCTAAAGTTGAAAAGACCTTTAACATGAATGAAGGCTCAATATTCGCCTTCCACTTCAGCAGTTTTCCACATGAGATGCATCTGTCTATGTACCATCTATCATGCTAATTTCAAAAGGTTCTAGATGTTGCATGTGAAACTTGGTGCTGGTGGAGTTGTGTAATGGGGTAGCTGAGTGCTGAAGCTATATCATGTTGTACTCGGATGTATTTCAATTATGAAATCGTGTTTCCTTATTATGGAAATGAAATATATTATGTGCTTAATATGAATGCCAATTAGATTAGTAAATGGATTATTAATAATAGGGAAATTAGCCTGCTGATAACCCACAAGTATAGGGGATCGCAACAGTTTTCAAGGGTAGAGTATTCAACCCAAATTTATTGATTCGACATAAGGGGAGCCAAAGAATATTCTCAAGTATTAGCAGCTGAGTTGTCAATTCAGCCACACTTGGAAAACATAATATCTACAGCAAAATATTCAATAGCAAAGTAATATGATAGTAGCGGTAACGGTAGCAAAAGTAACAGTGGCGGTTTTGTAGTGATTGTACTAGTGGCAACAAAAAAGTAACTAAGCAAAGATCAATATATGAAAAGCTCATAGGCAATGGATCAGTGATGGATAATTATGTTGGATGTGATTCCTCATGCAATAGTTATAAGATAGGGTGACACAGAACTAGCTCCAATTCATCAATGTAATGTAGGCATGTATTCCGAATATAGTCATACATGCTTATGGAAAAGAACTTGCATGACATCTTTTGTCCTACCCTCCCGTGGCAGCAGGGTCCTATTGGAAACTAAGGCATATTAAGGCCTCCTTTTAATAGAGTACCGGACCAAAGCATTCACACTTAGTGAATACATGAACTCCTCAAACTACGGTCATCACCGGTAAGTATCCCAATTATTGTCACTTCGGGGTTAATGGATCATAACACATAATAGGTGACTATAGACTTGCAAAATAGGATCAAGAACTCACATATATTCAGGAAAACATAATACGGTTAGATCTGAAATCATAGCACTCGGGCCCTAGTGACAAGCATTAAGCATAGCAAAGTCATAGCAACATCAATCTCCGAACATAATGGATACTAGGGATCAAACCCTAACAAAACTAACTCGATTACATGATAAATCTCATCCAACCCATCACAGTCCAGCAAGCCTACGATGGAATTACTCACGCACGGCGGTGAGCATCATGAAATTGCTGATGGAGGAAGGTTGACGATGACGATGGCGACGGATTCCCCTCTCTGGAGCCCCGAACGGACTCCAGATCAGCCCTCCCGAGAGAGATTAGGGCTTGGTGGAGGCTCCGTATCATAAAACAGGATGAATCCTTCTATCTAATTTTTTTCTCCTTGAACGTGAATATATGGAGTTGGAGTTGAGGTCGGTGGAGCGTTAGGGAGCCCATGAGGCAGGGGCTGGGCGCGCCCCACCCTCGTGGATAGGGTGGGGGCCCCCTGACGTTGATTATTTCGCCAGTATTTTTTATATATTCCGAAAATATTCTCCGTTGATTTTCAGGTCATTCCAAGAACTTCTATTTCTGCACAAAAATAACACCATGGCAATTCTGCTGAAAACAGCGTCAGTACGGGTTAGTCCCATTCAAATCATGCAAGTTAGAGTCCAAAACAAGGGCAAAAGTGTTTGGAAAAGTAGATACATTGGGGACGTATCAACTCCCCCAAGCTTAAACCTTTTCTTGTCCTCAAGCAATTCAGTTGACAAACTGACAGTGATAAAGAAAAACTTTTACAAACTCGGTTTGCTCTTGTTGTTGTAAATATGTAAAGCCATCATTCAAATTTTTAGCAAAGATTATGAACTAACCATATTCACAATAACATTTAGGTCTCATGTTTACTCATATCAATGACATAATCAACTAGCGAGCAATAATAATAAATCTTGGATGACAACACTTTCTCAAAACAATCATAATATGATATAACAAGATGGTATCTCGCTAGCCCTTTCTGAGACTGCAAAACAAAAATGCAGAGCACCCCTGAAGATCAAGGGCTGACTGGAAATTGTAATTCATGGTAAAAGAGATCCAGTCAAGTCATACTCAATGTAAACTAACAATAATACATGCAAATGACAGCAGTGCTCTCCAACTAGTGCTTTTTAATAAGAGGATGATGACTCGACATAAAAGTAAATGGATAGGCCCTTCGCAGAGGGAAGCAGGGATTTGTAGAGGTGCCAGAGCTCGATTTTGAAATAGAGATGAATAATATTTTGAGCAGTATACTTTCATTGTCAACATAACAACCGAGAGATCTCGATATCTTCCATGCTACACACATTATAGGCGGTTCCCAAGAAGAATGGTAAAGTTTATACTCCCCACCACCAACAAGCATCAATCCATGGCTTGCCCGAAACAACGGGTGCCTCCAACTGACAACAATCCCGAGGGAGTTTTGTTTGCAATTATTTTGATTTGATTTGAGCATGGGACTGGGCATCCCGGTGACCAGCCATTTTCTCGTGAGTGAGGAGCGGAGTCCACTCCTTTGAGAATAACCCGCCTAGCATGGAAGATATATACAACCCTAGTTGATACATGAGCTATTCGAGCATACAAAATAGAATTTTTATTTGAAGGTTTAGAGTCTGGCACTTACAAATTTACTTGGAACGGCAGGTAGATACCGCATATAGGAAGGTATGATGGACTCATATGGAATAACTTTGGGGTTTATGGAATTGGATGCACAAGAAGTATTCCCGCTTAGTACAAGTGAAGGCTAGAAAGAGGCTGGGAAGCGACCAGCTAGAGAGCGACAATAGCCATGAACATGCATTAAAATTAATCAACACTGAATGCAAGCATGAGTAGGATATAAATCACCATGAACATAAATATCGTGGAGGCTATGTTGATTTTGTTTCAACTACATGCATGAACATGTGCCAAGTGAAGCCACTCGAATCGTTCAAAGGAGGATACCACCCTATCATACCACATCACAACCATTTTAATAGCATGTTGGCACGCAAGGTAAACCATTATAAACTCCAAGCAAATTAAGCATGGCATGGGAAACTATAATTTCTAATTGTCATTATAAACATGTTTCATTCATAATAGGCTGAATCAGGAACGATGAACTAATCATATTTACAAAAACAAGAGAGGTCGAGTTTGTACCAGCTTCTCTCATCTCAATCAGTCCATCATATATCGTCATTATTGCCTTTCACTTGCACAACCGAACCGTGTGGATAATAATACTAGTGCACGTGCATTGGACTAAGTTGGAATCTGCAAGCATTCAATTCAAGGGAGAAGACAAGGTAATATGGGCTCTTTGTTAGATAAACAATAATGCATATGAGAGCCACTCAAAATTTTCATCGTGCTCTTCTCCTCTCGACCCCCAAAGAAAAGAAACAAAACTATTTACACGGGAAAGCTCCCAACAAGCAAAAAGAAGAAAAATAAATCTTTTGGGTTTTCTTTTTAATTACTACTACTACATGCATGGAAATTAAACTAGCTAAAAGCTACAACTAATTTTTTTTCTTAAGGGTTTTCAAACACACTAGAAGAATGCTAGAAAAAGAAATTAAACTAGCATGGATGATACAATGAAAAACTATGAGCACCGACAACTGGCATGGGTGGGTGAACATGAATGTAATGTCAGTGAGAAATACATACTCCCCCAAGCTTTGGCTTTTGGCCTAAGTTGGTCTATGCCCATGGATCGAAATGACCCCCTCCAGTGTACTGAGGAGGGTCCTCGGGGTGCCACTGGTTAGCGATCTCCTCCAGATCCCACTGATAAATAGACTGGCGGTGAGGATCAGATAGTGGCTGTGGCTCTGGAGCTGATATCAGGCTCTGGTATGCCTGAACGGCCTCCAGCAAAACAAGGTACGTGCCTGAAAATATGTTGAACAAGGACGGAGCAGGCAAGATAATAGTCTCAAAGTAATTCTTATCAAATATCAACCTATAGTAAAGCATCTTCTTCTTATTCTTAACAATAAATCATGTGCTACCATACTCTTATAATCTAGAAAAATATGAGGCAGCAACCTTTCCTCTTTCTCATAATTCCTAATAGGTATGTTAAAGTGTGCAGCAAGGCGCGAGGCGAAGATGCCTCCTAAGATGGGACCCTTTGTACGGTTCAGATTTAACCGTTTAGCAACAATAGCACCTAAACTAAAAGTAGTATCACGAAACAAAGCATGGCGCAAAATAACAATATCCAGGGCACTAAGATTTCCACAGTTCCCGCGACAAATTAAGAATCTACTAGCAAATATTGTGAAGTAACGTAGAACAGGAAAATGTATGCTAGTAATTCTTGCATCGGAAACCTTCCTAGTTTCCCCTACAACAATCATATCAATGAATCCTTCCACATCATTACGATGTGGTTCCTCTATGCTGCCCTCAAAGGGTATCCTACAAACCCGGCAAAAATCATAAAGTGACATCTCCTTATGCTCATCATATAAATAAAATTCCATCAAAGGTGGCGATCTCCTAGCATGGAAATGAAAATTTTGCACAAAAATATTGGTGAGTAGGAGATACTGTTCACGCTGGTCGTGGAGGAAGTCGATGAGGCCTGCATTCTCAGCCAAATAATAAAAATCTTCATAAATCCCGGCTTCTCTCAAGAACTCATCACAAGGCCATTCACACGGCCGAACCTCCGCAGTACGAGGTAGATTATATTTGGGCTTCTTATTCTCTTCACTTTGCTTATCCTTCGAGCTTCGACTCGATGAGCCCCTAAAAAATCTCTTCATCTTTTTCTGAAAATTTCTGAAATTTTTAGTAACTTAAAATAAAAGTGAACCAAACTCAACAAGATTGATAGCAACTACTCCTACAAGTGCCTAGAGGCCATATCATGCATTAAGACTACTTTTGACCACATAAATTTGACATGCAAGCTCAAGAACAGGGTCACCTAAGCAGCAAAAATTTGCAATAAATAAAGCACTAGAACAAAAACTAATTGGACCATTGGAGGAGTCACATACCAAAGAACAATCCCCCAAAGCAGTTTTATGAATGGAGCTTTGAGCAAGGAGATCGAAAATGGAAGCAAGATGAGCTAGAACACGGGTTTGAGCTGGTGGACGATTTTTTCTGGAGGAAGAAGAAGTGTGTGGGTGCAAGAATAAGTGTAGGGGACCCACGTCGGGTCCACAAGGCAGGGGGCGCACGCTCCACTCTCGTGGGCACCTGGTGAGGCCCCTTGGTGTGTTCTCAGTGCCAATAATTCTTAAATATTCTAGAAAAAATCATATTTCATTTTCGGGACATTTGGAGAACTTTTATTTTCGGGGTATTTTTTATTGCAAGGATAATTCAGAAAACAGTCAGAAAATACTATTTTACTTTATTTAAACTAAATAACAGAAAGTAAAAAGAGGGTACAGAAAGTTGTGATTTCTAACTTCATCCATCTCATTCTCATCAAAAGAAATCCACTAACAAGGTTAATCAAGTCTTGTTAACAAACTCATTCGAATTGCATGAAACCGGAGAAATTTCGAATAACACTAGGTTACCTCAACTGGGATATGCACATCCCCAACAATAAGAATATCATATTTCTTCTTGACAGTAGTAAGCGGAAATTCAAAACCTCCAACATTGATTGTTGGAATTTTTCCAATAGAATTGATATTGCGGACTTGAGATTGTTTCCTCGGAAAGTGTACCATATGCTCATTACCATTAACATGAAAAGCGAGATTGCCTTTGTTGCAATCAATAACAGCCCCTGCAATATTCAAAAAGGGTCTACCAAGGATAATCGACATACTATCGTCCTCGGGAATATCAAGAATAACAAAGTCCGTTAAAATAGTAACGTTTGCAACCACAATAGGCACATCCTTACAAATATCGACAGGTATAGCAGTTTATTTATTGACCATTTGCAAATATAGTTCAGTAGGTGTCAACTTATTCAAATCAAGTCTACTATATAAAGAGAGAGAGAGAGAGGCATAACACTAACACCGGCTCCAAGATCACATAAAGCAGTTTTAACATAGTTTCTTTTAATGGAGCATGGTATAGTTGGTACTCCTGGTTCTCCTAGTTTCTTTGGTATTCCACCCTTAAAAGTATAATTAGCAAGCATCATGGAAATTTCAGCTTCCGGTATCTTTCTTTTATTAGTAACGATATCCTTCATGTAATTAGCATAAGGATTCATTTTAAGCATATCAGTCAAATGCATACGCAAAAAGATAGGTCTAATCATTTCTACAAAGCGCTCAAAATCCTCATCATCCTTTTTCTTGGATGGTTTAGGATGAAAAGGCATGGGTTTCTGAACCCGTGGTTCTCTTTCTTTACCATGCTTCCTAGTAACAAAGTCTCTCTTATCATAACATTGATTCTTTGATTGTGGGTTATCAAGATCAACAGCAGGTTCCATCTCTACATCATTCCACGGTACGCCTCGGGCCTCCTTTTATATGTCAAAGGGGTCGCCATAGTGGCACACAAGAGGTGGAAAGTATCTATAGTGTACAAGTTTATCGCCTGGCACCGTATGACTAACACATTTAATGTGCTGCCAACGTGCCCTCTTGCTTTATCGGGGATGGCAACGAAGCTCGTCCCATCCGTCGCCTCCTGGCCTTGCTTCAATGTGCCTCCAAGCTGACGAGGCATGTAGCGCGCATGCTGGATGGTTGCTGAGCTAGTGCGGTGACAGGGTCTTCATGAAGATCTGCATGCCACCACGCAGGTGCTTGACTAGTGGGCCTAGAAGCTGCATGCATCCACATAGGCGCTTGCCTAGTTGGCGGGCTGGTTGCTCTGTCGGAATGGCCGCAGGGTAGCGAGACGTTGGTGGGTGCGGGCCTAGCCGTGGCCCCGCAGATGCCCCCAGCAAGGGTCTTGCCGGGGCCTCATGGCCGTCCCCGGCAAGGATCTTGCCGGAGGTCTTCCTCCATCCCCGGTAAGGATCTTGCCGGGGGTCATCATCTTCTGGTTCTTATCTAGGCTCACAGGCCCTTGGTCTTCACAAAGACTGCATGCCACCACACGGGCGCCCCCGAGTCATGGTCTTGACATTATCGATGGTGTCAGAGCTCTTAGGCTCAAGGGTGGTGGCCTCGCTGGTGTGTGGTGAATTGCCCCGGCAAGGCTCTTGCCGGGGCTATGTAGGCCGCCCCGGCAAGGGTGTTCCCGGGGAAGATCCATCTTGCCCCTTTGCTCTTCATGCCTCTGATTTGAGTGTTGCCGCGATAGCCTTGTATCTTTCCTTCCTCTGCCGCAACAAGCATGGCCGCAGATGTGGCTACGACTGCCTGTGCACAAGTAAAGGGGTACAGAAAGGCCCCTACTTTTGTACACCGACACTTGGAAAGTGTTGGTATGGAAGGCACCCATGGATACGGCTAGCCATGGATTGTGAAAGAATGGTGGAAAGGAAATAAAATTTACTTTTTGTTTGGGAACCGCACAAGTAAAGGGGTACAGAAAGGCCCCTACTTTTGTACACCGACACTTGGAAAGTGTTGGTATGGAAGGCACCCGTGGATACGGCTAGCCATGGATTGTGAAAGAATGGTGGAAAGGAAATAAACTTTACTTTTTGTTTGGGAACTGCCTATAATTTTTCTAGCATGGAAGATATTGGAAATTCTCGATCGTTTTCATTGATAGGAAAAGCATGCCTCTCAAAACAATTTTATCTCTCAATTTAAGCTATGAGTTCTAGCACCTCTACAAATCTCCGCTTCCCTCTGCGAAGGGCCTGTCTATTTACTTTTATGCAATTTTTAGTTTTATTGAGTCTCCATGTTCTGTTATAAAGCACCAACTATCGAACACTAGTGCCATACTTGTGTATTGGATGTAGTTAATATTTTAGTGTGCTTCATGAATGGATAATTGATTGAACATAATGGGCTAGGGATAACTTTCTTTAGCGTTGATATTTTGAAAGACATAGTTTCTTGTTGACATGCTTAAGTATTGATGTCTTCATGTAAAATTATAGAGTATTGCTTTGAATCATTCAAGTCCAAATGTCCATGCTACAAAGAAAAGAATATATGATGAATATGTTAGGTAGCATCCCACGTCAAAAATTCTGTTTTTATCATTTACTTGCTTGAGGACGAGCAAGAATTAAGCTTGGGGATGCTTGATACGTCTCCAACATATCTATAATTTTTGATTGTTCCATGCTATTATATTACCAATCTTGGATGTTTTATATACATTTACAAGCAACTTTATATCATTTTTTGGACTAACCTACTAACTTAGTGCCTAGTGCCAGTTGTTGTTTTTTCTTGTTTTTGTTCTTTGCAAAATATTAGTACCAAATAAAGTCCAAATGCCACAAAACTTTTTGAAGATTTTTTTCACGTTATAAGAACCCTTGAAGCTTCTGGAGGCCACGAGAAGATGGAAGAGTGCCCCACTAGGCACCAGGGCGCCCTAGGGGCCTCTGTGCACCCTGGTGGGTAGTGGGGCCCACAACCCTCCATTTGACCTACCTCCGCCTCTATGAGTACTCTAAAATCGAAAAACCCTCAGGGGAGTCCACGAATTTTTTTTCCACTGATGCAAGTTCCAGAACAATGAGATCCAATCTAGAGGCCTTTTTCGGCACTTTGTCAGAGGGAGAAACAATCACGAAGTGGTTCTTCATCATCCTTGCTACCCCTCCGATGATGCATGAGTAGTTTACCGCAGACCTATGGGTTTGTAGTTAGCAGCTAGATGTCTTCTTCTCTCTTTTTGATCTTAAATACAATGTTCTCCTCGGTGTTCTTGGAGATCTATTTGATGTAATGACTTCTTGCGGTGTGTTTGTTGGGATCCGATGAATTGTGAGTTTATGATCAGATCTATCCATGAATATTATTTGGATTTTCTCTGAACTATTTTATGCATTATTATTATAGCTTCGTATTTCTTATCTGATTTATTGGTTTGGTTTGGCCAACGAGATTGATTTATCTTGCCATGGGAAGAGGTGCTTTGAATGGGTTCGATCTTGCGGTGCTCAATCCCAGTGACAGAAAGGGACATGACACGTATGTATCATTGCTATTAAGGGTAAAAATATGCGGTTTATTCATATGAGAGTTTATCTTGTCTACATCATGTCTTCTTGCTTAAAGCATTACTCCATTTCTCCATGAACTTAGTACACTAGATGCATGATGGTTAGCGATCCATGTGTGGAGTAGTAGTAGTAGTAGTAGTAGTAGTAGTAGTAGTAGTAGCAGATGCAGGCAAGAGTCGGTCTACATCTTGGACATGATGCCTATATACATGATCATTGCCATGGATATCGTCATAATTATTCGCTTTTCAATCAATTGCCCAACAGTAATTTATTTACCCACCGTATGCTATTTTCTCAAGAGATGCCTCTACTGAAAGTTATGGCCCCCGATCTATTTTCTATCATATATTATGCCTCTAGTGAAAGTTATGGCCCCCGATCTATTTACCCACCGTTGGAAGCAGCTTGATTATGACGACTCAACATCTCGTCAAGGAAAAGTAAGAACCCTCATGTGCGTTGGTAGAGCATGAGTAGAATAGTGTCTCCAATTTTCCAACGTGGATGTATTGCCACGACAAGTGAGAACTTATTAATTTGAATGGTTCCATTTCTGCGGGAAATGCAGTACCTTGCACTCACTTTGGCGTTATTAGAAGGCACAAGTGTAATTCGACCACGCCAGGAAATCGATTCATGAATGAACAGCCACAACGGGCAATTTCTGTTGCTATGTAGAATAAAAACTAATTGTAACATATTGTTGAAGCTATATACAGTTTATGAACATCAACATAAAAATAAGACTTTGTACCAGCGTTTTGTGCACACAATTGGTTTTGTTAAATGTGTGCACCGGTGGTAGAATTAATCCCATCGCAAATCCAGCATTCATACGTTGTGCTATCTCTGTTAGATTATCAACAAATATTATGACATGATCCAAATTTTTCAGTGAAATTTGGTACACCGAGTAACATACAGATCGTTAGCTATGCATCCAACATATCCTGCTTCAAAGGTGGAAAGGGATTCTTTATTCAAAACATGGGAGAAGAACAGTGGGCATAAATTGGTAATTAGAATTTGTTACTGCCTAGGAACAGTGTCAAAAAATGAAATCACAATTGGTTGCTTAAATACTGATCAGTTAGTTAGAACAAATACCCCGATTTTGCTAAGTAATATGCCAACATGGAGAAAGTTGAAAGAACACTAACCTTGATCAGGCTGTGATCAGCTGATGACGTTGGGGAAGTAATATGCCAACATGTTAATTAGGCCAGGTTGTGGTGCCCGCAGTAGAATTTTATTGCCAGCTTTTAGTTCATAAAACTTAGAAAATTTTCTCCAAAGGTCCTCATTAAAATAGGAGTGACCATCTTTATCAAGTTTTACCCAACTGTCATTGTAATTCCATGTTGAATTGTCAATATGACATCCATGGGGTCAGCAACAAAGTAAAGGCCAAGATTTAATTCTACATGTGTTCTTGCAAAGCAAGGGATGTACCGATTGAAATGAAAATTAAGATCGTTACATATATTGAAATAATAGAGCAATATGCAAATATGGGAGTAATTGAGAGAACAGAACAATATATAGCTGAAAGCAAAGTACAAAAATACACAATTAAAAATATAATATAACAAAGATTTCATGCAAATATGAGGGTAACTGAATGAACAATACATCATTAATTTTCCTAATTTAAAAAAAAAATTGTCTTCGACGTCTAGGCTGCATGTGGCACCATACCTAATTAAACCTACCGAGGGCTCCCAGAAGTCATCTGGTATGGTGATATAGAACTTCATTTCCGTCTGGCCGCGACCACATTGGCTTGATTTATACTCGCATTGTGGACACTTCAATGAAAACCCTCGAATCAGCTAGAAGAAAAATGAATCCATGGCGACTTCCACTGGTTGATTAACAAGGACAGATGGACTACGATAAGATATGAGCGAATATTCACTAAACTAATTACATTCTCCATGAGAAAAATCCCCATCCCAATCCCGTAGAAAACCCCAATCGACTAGAGTCTAGAAATTCAGTGCAGATAGGCGGCGTCAAGCAGTAGGGGGAAAATCCCGTGACTTTGGGGCGCGACTGCCGCCCATTGATGACAGCCGTCGAGCTTAGGGTGGTCACCGCGATAGAAGTTGACGAGGTGCATACTTGTGGAGAAGTGCGTGGAAATTTTGTCGGGACTAAATGGGGAGGGTTGAGTGTTTTCTTGCTCCTTTTTGATCTGTGGGTGAACACACACGGTTCATAGAGGCGACGGAGATGAACCGTGGGCAGCAATAAATCATCGAGATTGAAGGGGAATCCAAATTTCCTTCCTCGTTTATCCTTCAGTTTTTCTACAATCAACATACCCCCTCCAATTCACCATGTTCAAATTTGACTTATTTCTGGGCTCATTTACTATATTTACTCCATTATGTGCATTTTCTAGGCATTAATGCACATAATTCAAATTCAAACAATTGGTGCATAAAAAAGTGCACAAAAACAGTCTGGAAAACCATGCTCGTGGTATTTAGTAAATTCTCATGCCTTTTACAAGGAATGTCCATATATTTCAAGGATATGTGTGGTAAGAGTCAACCACAAACCTGCCGTTTGTTGGTATTTCAACTATAGAAAAATGAAATACATGCTTGGAAAACATGACGCCTGGCATGGTGCCATGGTATGGCCTTACCATGCCCCGGTAAAAAATTGAGAATGTTTGGCTTATGTCGTTATGCAAGCTCTTCATAAATCGAACCATCACCGAGGAAGTTTTGTGGTTTCCAGAGGGAACTCACTAAGACTGAAGGGGAATCCAAAGTTCCTTCATCCTTGAGTTTTTGTCTATGATGAACATAGACCCTACAGATGACTGTGTTCAAATTTGGCACTTTTCCGGGCTCATTTACCATATCTAGGCGATTATGTGCAATTTCTAGGCATTAATGCACATGATTAAAATTCAAACAATCGGTGCATGAAAAAGTGCAAAAAACGGTCTGGAAAACCATACTCATGGTATTTAGTAAATTATCACGCCTTTTAAAAGGAATGGGCAGAGATTTCAACGATATGTGTGGCAAGAGTCAACCACAAACGTGTCGTTTATTGGTTTTTCAACTACAAAAAAATGAAAGACATGCATGAAAAATATGAGGCCCGACATGGTGCCATGGTATGGCCTCAGCATGCCCTGGTAAAAAATTGAGAAGGTTTGGCTTATGTCATCATGCATGCTCTTCATAAATCAAACCGTCACCGAGGAAGTTTCGTGGTTTCGAGAGGGAAATTACCAAGATTGAAGGGGAATCCAAATTTCCTTCGACCTTTGTCCTTGAGTTTTTTATAAGATGAACATACATCCTGCAATCACCGTGTTCAAATTTGGCACTTTTCTGGGCCCATTTACCATATTTAGGCGATTATGTGCATTTTCTAGACATATAGCGCAGATAAATCAAATCCAGCTATAGCTGCATGGTTGTGACGAGAGGGACATGGATTGCCGTTCGGTCGCGGTACATCCTATGGTGCACACGTGCAATCTGCGTGGCTGAGGTTCCAGCCAATCAGAACACAACACATAATATGATGAGCGCACATGGTTTCTAGAGGCGACGGAGATGAACTGTGTGCGATAATCAATGGCCAAGATTGTAGGAAAAGCCAAATTTCCTTTGTCATTTGTCCTTGAGCTCTAAAAAACCACTACACTGTATGGTTGTTCGACTACTTTGCGCCAGAGCTCTCTCCAAGTGTCTTCCATACCATCGCGCCGCCACTAACTGGTAAGGAAGCGATGGCATCCTGCTGCACCGAGTTCCTCGTCGCCCACGACCACACACTAAATGGTGAGGAAGCGATGGCATCCCGCCGCGCTGAGTTCGTCGCCGCCCCGCGGCTGCACATCTACATGGGCGGACTTTGAAGCTGCCATGGCCGAATGGGCGGTGAAGCAAGAGGCGGCCAAAGCCGCACAGGAGCAGAAAAGGCAGAAAGTTGTCAAGAAAAGAGATTCTAGCCGCCTCAAGAAATAAGAGGCTGCACACCCTGCTAAGGAGAGCTCAACGGAGATCCAAGCACGATGGTTTGCCACCGACAAGGGTGGGAAGGAGAATGACAACGTCCGGCCAGCATGCCCCGATGCCTCCACCTACCAGGATCACGGCGGTAGCTACCACGACGCTGATGAGAGTTGTGCAGAGATCCAAGGATGGTGGGCTGCCACCGACAATGCAGGGAAGGAGAACGATTACGCCTGGCCAGCATGTGACATAGTGACCAGTACTAGTTGCTTAAATAGCCCCGGTAGTGGATGATATCAAGTTTCTCTTCTGTTTCATATGGTCAATTCTAGCTGTGTGCGTGAGGTAGATTTATACTTGATTGCATTTCATAAATCGATGATTGTTCATTGAGTGTCACCTTTGCTTCGTTCATCTAGATTGAATAACCCTACTACAATGAAAGAGATTTTTAAATTTGCAGGTATGGCTGTAGATGCTCGTAGATGTAAGAATTATTAGAAGGTCACGAAACACACGGTTTCTATGGCGTACCGTGTGCGTATTTTTGCATTAATGATCCATGATATGTCTCCAATGTATCTATAATTTTTTATAGTTCCACGCTGTTATATTATCATTCTTGGATGTTTTACAATCATTTTATAGCAACTTTATATCATTTTTTGGGACTAACCTATTGACATAGTGCCCAGTGCCAGTTGTTGTATTTTGCTTGTTTTTTACTTTGCAGAATATCAGTACCAAACGGAGTCCAAATGCAGCGAAACTTTTTGGAGATTTTTTTTGGACTAGAAGACATCCAGTGGGCCAAAGAAGTACCAGAGAGGAGCCCCTAGGGGGGAACAACCCACTAGGGCGCCCCTAGAGGAAAAGGCGCGCCCAGATGGGTTGTGCCCGCCGCGGTGGCCTCCTGCACTGCCTCTTCGCCCTACAAATACCCAAATATTCCAGAAACCATAGGGAAGTCGATGAAACACAATTCCAGCCGCCGCAAGTTCCAGAACCATGAGATCCAATCTAAACACCATCACGGCGGGGTTCATCATCCTCATTGGTGCCTCTCCGATGATGCGTGAGTAGTTCACGATAGACTTATGGGTCCGTAGGCCATAGCTAGATGGCTTCCTCTCTCTCGTTTGATTCTCAATATAGTGGTCTCTTGGAGATCTATTTGATGTAACTCTTTTTGCGGTGTGTTCATTGGGATCCGATGAACTTCGAGTTTATGATCAAATTTATATCCATGAATATTATTTGAATCTTCTTTTGATCTCTTATATGAGCATGATTATTTATAGCCTCATATTTCTTCTTTGAATATTTGGTTTAGTTAGGCGAACTAGATCAATTTTTCTTGCCATGGGAAGAGGTGATTAGCGATGGGTTCGACCTTGCGGTGTTCTTTCCCAATGACAGAAGGGGCAGCAAGTCACGCATGTATCGTTGCTATTAAGGATAACAAGATGGGGTCTATTCCTGCATGAATATATCTTGTCAACATCATGTCATCGTTCTTATTGCATTACCCCGTTTCTCTATGAAATAAATACACTAGATGCATGCTGGATAGCGGTCGATGTGTGGAGTAATAGTAGTAGATGCAGGCAGGAGTCGGTCTACTAATATAGGACGTGATGCCTATATATTGATCATTGGCTTGGATATCGTCATAACTATTCAGTTTTCTATCAATTGCCCAAAAGTAATTTGTTTACCCATTGTGTGCTATTTCTTGAGAGAAGCCACTAGTGAAATCTACGGCCCCCGGATCTATTCATTATCATATTTGCTTTCCGATATATTATTTGCCTTCGAGATCTATTTTTACTTGCTTTTTTTTCAGATCTATTATTCTAAAAACCCAAAAATACTTTGATTCACTTTTTAGTTGCATCTTTTATTTCGCATTTTATCGATATCTATTTATTCAGCCCACCACAATTTTTATCCCGTCAACTTGACAATTTCTGGCACCATTACCAGAAGAGGGATTGACAACCCCTCATACGCGCCGGGTTGTAAGTATTTGTTCTTTGTGTGCGGGTACCGTTTACATAGTGTTGCTTGGTTCTGCTACTGGATTGATACCTTGGTTTCATAACTGAGGGAAATACCTACCGTAACTGTATTGCATCATCCCTTCCTCTTTGGCAAAATACTGACGCAGTTTCAAGCGTCATCAAAAGGAATTTATGTCACCGTTGCCGGGGATACATCATCAACATCCATCAGGTTCCTAATCAAAAATATCATCGCCTTGCAATTTACATTACTTGCCATTTGCCTCTAGCTTTCATCTCTCCCACTTCACAAAAAATTTCCATTTTATTCGCCCTCTTTTTCGTTCACGTTTTTCTCGTCAGATCTGTTTTTGTTTGCAATCTTGCTTGCGTAGTCATGATATGTTAGGAAAATACCAAGTTGTGTGATTTTTCCAATACCAATAATAATGACTTCATTAGCACTCTGATCGCTCCTCCCGTTACTAGTGCGGAATCTTGTGATATTAATGTCGCTTTGTTGAATCTTGTTATGGAAGACCAATTTTCCGATACTCCTAATGAGGATGTCGCGTCCCATCTAAACACATTCATAGAATTGTGTGATATGCAAAATAAAAAAGATGTGGAAAATGATATTGTGAAGTTAAAATTATTTCCTTTCTCTTTGCGGGATCATGCAAAAATTTGGTTTTCTTCTTTGCCTCACAATAGTATTGATTCTTGGGATAAGTGCAAAGACGCTTTTATTACTAAGTATTTTCCTCCCACGAAAATTATTTCCCTTAGGACTCAAATCATGTATTATAAGCAACTTGAGCATGAACATGTTGCGCGATCTTGGAAAGAATGAAATTGATGCTAAGAAATTGTCCTACTCATGGTTTAAAAATTTGGGTGATTATGCAAAAAAAATGCGGGGTTGAATTTTGTTTCTATAAATATTTTAGATTCTGCCGCGGCTGGCACTCTTATGGAAATTACTTTGGGTGAAGCTACTAAATTACTTGATAATATTATGGCAAATTATTCACAATGGCATACTGAAAGAGCACCTACTAGTTAAAAGGTTAATTCGATTAATGAAATTAGTATGTTGATTGAAAATGTTTATGCTCTTATGAAAGTTCTTTCTAGTAAAAGTGATCCTATTGGTCTTAATTATGTGCCTTTGTCTACTTTGATTGAGAAAAATAGTGATCCCGTAGATGTAAATTTTGTCTCACGAAACAATTTTATTAATAATGCTTATAGAGGTAATTTTAATCCTAGGCCTTTACCTGGAAATTCGTCTAATAATTATGGTAATTCCTATGGTATTTTTTCTTACAATAATAATAGGAACACCTCTGATCTTGAGAATAATATTAAATAATTTATCAATGCCCAAAAATCTTTCAATACTAATGATAGAAGAAAAGTTGAATAAGATTAATGATATGTCTAGGAGTATTCTCAAGATTAAAAAATTTCCACCCAAGGTCGATATTAATGAATAAATTAAATATTTATATGCTTCTATGGACGAATGTAAGAAAAGAACCGCCATTCTTAGAGCTAAAAGAGAATTTTTAGAAAGAGCATTTTCTACCAATTGCTTTCATAAAAATGATGAAGATCTCAAAATGATTGGTGTTTCTTCTATTGATTCTTTGTTTAGTAAAATTAAAATTGATGATAAAGGGACTGAGGAAGTGTGAACGTTAGATAGAAGGCATCCCGATAATTCGGAGGGTGTAAATCATTTAGAGAAAATTGATAAAAGTGGATTCACAAAGGTCAAAACTTTAACAAGTGATGTGCCCACTCTTTTGGATTACAAAGACTTTAATTATGATAATTGCTCTTTGATGGAATGTATTTCTTTGTTGCAATCCATGATAAATCCACCCCATTCTTATGAACAAAATAAAAATTTTACTAAACATATCGTAGATGTCATGATGAAAGCTTTATAAGAAAAGTTGGAATTAGAGATTTCAATTCATAGAAAATTACATGATGAATGGGAACCTACTATAAAGGTCAAGATTAAAAATTATGAGTGTTTTGCTTTATGTGATTTGGGTGCTAGTGTTTCCACAATTCTGAAATCTTTATGTGATGTGCTTAGTCTTACCGATATTGAAGAATGTTCCCTTAATTTGCACTTGCGGGTTCTACTATTAAAAAGCCTATGGGAAGAATTAATGATGTTCTTACTCTTGCAAAGAGGAATTGTGTGCCCGTAGATTTTATTGTTCTTGATATTGGTTGCAATCCGTCTTGTCCTATTATAGTTGGTAGACCATTTTTACGCACTATAGGTGACGTGATTGATATGAAAGAAGGGAACATTAAATTTCAATTTCCACTAAGAAAGGGTATGGAACACTTCCCTAGAACAAGAATCAATCCACCATATGAATCAATCATGAGAGCATCCTATGGATTAAAAACTAAAGATGATAATACTTGAATCTTTGCATTATGCCTAGCTAGGGGCATAAAACGATAGCGCTTGTTGGGAGGCAACCCCATTAATAAATTTTATTTTTTGCCTTATTATTTCTCTTCTTGTGTGTTTTCACAATTATGCTATTTCTATGATTGTGCTTTTTATGTGTTAATTAGTGTTTGTGCCAAGTAAAGCCTTTGGGATCATGTTTGGCGATAGTTGATTTGATTTTGTCGAAAACAGAAACTTCTGCGCCCAGTAAAATAATTTTTGTAAATCATAGAAGCATGATAAAATTATGATTTTTTACACAAGATTTATATACAAATTTCCTAAGTTGTCCTAATTTTTCAGAATTGTTGGAGTTACAAAAGTATACGAAGTTTCCAGAGAACTACAAACTCTTCTGTATTTGACAGATTCTGCTTTCTTTGCGTTGTGTTCTTATTTTGATGAATCTATGGATTGTATCGGGGGTATAAGCCATGGTAAAGTTAGAATACAATAGATATAATGCAAAAATAAAATATGAATCAGTTTGCAACAGTACTTAGAGTGGTGATTTGCTTTGTTATACTAACGAATCTCATGAAGGTTTTGTTAAGTTTTGTGTGATTGAAGTTTTCAAGTTTTGGTTGAGATCATGATGGATGAAATAATAAGGAGTGAAAAGAGCCTAATCTTGCGGAAATACCTACTAGGTTACATAGTGTTGCTTTGTTCTCCTACTGGATTGATACCTTGGTTTCATAATTGAGGGAAATACCTACCATAGCTGTACTGCATCATCCCTTCCTCTTTGGGGAAATACCAACACAGTTTCAAGCGATAACAATCCATAATTCAGTTACCTATGCGCTGTTTTCTAATAACACAAGCACGACCGCCATTGACCGATTTAATCAACTACACGTGTAGAATTTTTCGGAAACGGGATCTGCCAAATTTCTCTTTTCACGCACACGAGTATTTTAACGCTTCGTCTGCGTTGTGTGTTTCCCCACGCAAGTTTCGTATTTCGCAGCGAAATTTTCATTAGGCGCGCGGTTTCAGAATTTATTCCTCCCACCACATTTCCGTGATATCTCCCCCTCCCCCCTCCCGGCAGCTCAAAGCACCTCCGTCGCAACCAGAGCTTCAACCACATCTACATTCTGCCCGAGCCTCGTCGATCCAGTTAGGTAACCCACTTATATTATCACAGCCTCAACCCGATTGCTTAAATGGCGCCTGCAAAACAACCTCATGCCTCCAAATCCCCATCGCCCTACTCCAGAGCATCACCGTGTAAGCCCAACCACATATCATGTGGAGGTCGAGCAGCTAATGGCGGCCGATGGCGTGATGGCCATTGTGCGTGTCGACCCGGAGGAACACCTCGCCTCCATCGTCACCGACTTGGGGCGGGCTCTGGCCCAGACAAAGTGCCCCGGCGACTACCCCTTTGGACTTACCAAGTATGAACTGACTAGTTCAATCTTACCAATACCGGTTGCAATGGCTGTATTTTGTATGGTTGTTGTATTAAGTGTGTTTTCGTAAACAGGCCTAACCCATCTTAGCTATTTTCCGTAACTTTTTATAGACAACTAGGTCACTCTCTGCTCTAGCAGCACTTGCCTTGCGATGTTTAACTCTATCATTTGCATTTTTATCACTAACAGTTTCAATGGCTAAACTAGGTTGTCTGTAGTTAAACGTGCCTTGTTTATTTCAGTATTGCATACTGTGTGATGCTCAAGTATGAAATATCCATCTCAATTTCACCAATATCAGCTACAAACTTACAATACATGACTTAGGATGATGTTAAGCCTGTTGTAATTAACAGCTGTATCCATTTTTTAATCTGTCACTTTGCTACCGTGCTACTCTCCGCAATGAAGATATCACTAGAGATGATGTCGTTTTATTTGCATTTGCTATTTTTGGTGGGTGCTAACCCTGTAATAGTTAGCATGCCTTTCCAAGTATTGTGCAGGGCCATAACGGGTGATGCTGTTGTTTGCCATCAAGGTTAGCTGCATCCCATGTCTTACAGAATTTTACGTCATTAGTGCAATTGTAGTTTAGCTTGTAACATTTACTTGCTTCTTGTAGGCAGACATGTCAGTGGCCCTGATCCATGCTTCGACCTGGAGGAACACCTCGCCTCCGTCGCCACCGACTTGGGGCGAGCTCTGGTCCCGATAAAATGCCCCAGCAACTATCCCTCAGGACTTATCAAGTATGAATTGACCAGTTCAATCTTACCAATACCAGTTGCAATGGCTATGTTTTGTATGGTTGATGTATTAAGCATGTTGTAGTAAACAACACTAACCTGTCTTAGCTATTTTCCCTACCTTTTTATAGTCAAATGGTCCATTCTCTGCTCTAGCAGCACTTGCCTTGCGATGTTTAACTCTATCAATAACATTTTTATCGGTACAAGTTTCAATGGCTAGACTTGGTTGTGTGTAGTTAAACATGCCTTGTTTCTTTCAGTACTGCACACTATGTGACGTTCAAATATGAACTGTCCAGCTCAATTTCACTATACCAGTTAGCAATTAACAATACATGACTTAGGATGTTGTTAAGCCTGTTGTAATTAATAGTTGTATCCATTTTTAATCTGTCCCTTTGCTACTGTGCTACCTCCGCAATGAAGATATCACTAGATATGTTGTCGTTTTATTTCCATTTGCTATTTTTGGTGGATGCTAACCCTATTGTGGTTAACATGCCTTTCCATGTACTTACACAGGGCCATAATGGGTGGTGTTGTTGTTTGCCGTCGAGGTTCGGTGCATCCCATGTCTTACAATATTTTACATCATTTGTGCAATTGCAGTTTAGCTTGTAACATTACTTGCTTCTTGTAGGTACACATGTCAGCGGCACTGATCCATGCTTCGACCCGGAGGAATACCTCGCCTTCTCTGCTGCCGACTTGGGGCGGGCTCTAGCCTATATGAAGTGCCCCAACAACTACCCCTTAAGACTTACCAACTATGAACTGACCTGTTCAATCTTACCAATACTAGTTACAATGGCTATGTTTTGTACGGTTGATGTATTAAGCATGTTGTAGTAAACACGGCTAACCCTTCTTAGATATTTTCCCTACCTTTTAATAGATAAATGGGCCATCTTTTGCTCTACCAACACTTGCCTTGCGAAGTTTAACTTTGTCAATTTCATTTGTATCAGTACCAGTTTCAATAGCTATACTAGGTTATCTGTAGTTAAACGTGCCTTGTTGATTTCAGTACTGCACACTATGTGATGTTCAAGTATGAACTGTCTAGCTCAATTTCACCAATACCAGCTACAAACTTACAATACTTGACTTAGGTTTTTGTTAAGCCTATTTCAGTAAATAGTCCTATCCATTTTAACCCATCCCTTTGCTACTGTTCTACTCTTTTGCAATGAAGATATCACTACAAATGGTGTTGTTTTATTACCATCTGCTATTTTGGTGGATGTTAACCCTGTTGTAGTTAACATTGCCTTTCCATGTACTTACGTAGGGCCAGAATGGGCTATGTTGTTGTTTGCCATCGAGGTTAGCGATACGTCTCCAACGTATCTATAATTTTTGATTGCTCCATGCTATATTATCTACTGTTTTGGACATTATTGGGCTTTATTATCCACTTTTATATTACTATTAACCGGAGGCCCAGCCCAGAATTGCTGTTTTTGCCTGTTTTAGGGTTTCGAAGAAAAGGAATATCAAATGGAGTCCAAACAGAATGAAACCTTCGGGAACGTGATTTTCTCAACGAATAAGACCAGGGAGACTTGGACCCTACGTCAAGAAAAGAAAGAGGAGGCCACGAGGTAGGGGGGCGCGCCGACCCCCACCAGGCGTGCCCTCCACCCTCGTGGGCTCCCTGTTGCTCCACCGACGTACTCCCTCCTCCTATATATACCTACGTACCCCCAAACGATCAGATACGGAGCCAAAACCCTAATTCCACCGCCGCAACTTTCTGTATCCACGAGATCCCATCTTGGGGCCTGTTCCGGAGCTCCGCTAGAGGGGGCTTCGATCACGGAGGGCTTCTACATCAACACCATAGCCCCTCTGATGAAGTGTGAGTAGTTTACCTCAGACCTACGGGTCCATAGTTAGTAGCTAGATGGCTTCTTTTCTCTTTTTGGATCTCAATACAATGTTCTCCCCCTCTCTTGTGGAGATCTATTCGATGTAATCTTATTTTTGCGGTGTGTTTGTTGAGATCGATGAATTGTGGGTTTATGATCAAGTCTATCTATGAACAATATTTGAATCTTCTCTGAATTCTTTTATTTATGATTGGTTATCTTTGCAAGTCTCTTCGAATAATCAGTTTGGTTTGGCCTACTAGATTGATCTTTCTTGCAATGGGAGAAGTGCTTAGCTTTGGGTTCAATCTTGCGGTGTCCTTTCCCAGTGATAGTAGGGGCAGCAAGGCACGTATTGTATTGTTGCCATCGGGGATAACAAGATGGGGTTTTCATCATATTGCATGAGTTTATCCCTCTACATCATGTCATCTTGCTTAAGGCGTTACTATGTTTTCATTAACTTAATACTCTAGATGCATGCTGGATAGCAATTGATGAGTGGAGTAATAGTAGTAGATGCAGGCAGGAATCGGTCTACTTGTCTGGGACGTGATGCCTATATAGATGATCATACCTAGATATTCTCATAACTATGCTCAATTTTGTCAATTGCTCAACAGTAATTTGTTCACCCATCGTAGAATACTTATGCTCTCGAGAGAAGCCACTAGTGAAACCTATGGCCCCTGGGTCTATCTTCATCATATTAATCTCCCAATACTTAGTTATTTCCTTTGCTTTTTTACTTTGCTTTTATTTTACTTTGCATCTTTATCACAAAAATACCAAAAATATTATCTTATCATATCTATCAGATCTCACTCTCGTAAGTGGCCGTGTAGGGATTGACAACCCCTTATCGCGTTGGTTGCGAGGATTTATTTGTTTTGTGCAGGTACGAGGGACTGGCGTGTAGCCTCCTACTGGATTGATACCTTGTTTCTCAAAAACTGAGGGAAATACTTACGCTACTTTGCTGCATCATCCCTTCCTCTTCGAGAAAAACCAACACAGTGCTCAAGAGGTAGCAAGAAGGATTTCTGGCGCCGTTGCCGGGGAGGTCTACACAAATGTCAATATACCAAGTACCCATCACATACCCTTATCTCCCGCATTACATTATTTTCCATTTGCCTCTCATTTTCCTCTCCTCCACTTCACCCTTGCTGTTTTATTCGCCCTCTCTCTCTATCCTCCTTATCCTTGCCGTTTGCCTCTTTTTGCCTGCTTTTGTTTGCTTGTGCGTTAGTTCGTTTGCTTGTCTTTATGGCTAGTCCCTTACCTTCTACCTCTATGTCTGAAATTGGGGAAATTATTGTCGATATGGACAATAATAATATCATGAAAAATTCTGATGCTCCGGCTAAAGAACCACCCATCTTACATACAAAAAAAATCCGTGTTGGTAGTGGTAATATTATTGGAAAAGGAGTTATTCAAGATTTCTTTACTTGTGCCGGTGCTTTACCTTCTATGGGTAGTTCCATCCTTCATAGAACTAGTAGTCTTGCGGACGCTATTGCCATGCTTGTAGTTGAACTTGAAAGAAAATTCATGCACATGCACCCTTGCATACAAAGGATTTTCCTAGAATTTTCTAATATTGAGCATTCTTCTGTTAAGCATGCCGCTACTATATTTTTTGCTCATGAGTTTAGATTCATAATAAAAGAGGCCAAACAAATCTTTGCGCATTATAGGGTGGACGCTTGTTGTCCTCCCATAGAGGTCATCCTCTTTGATCAAGAAGAAATAATGCGTTTTCAATCTCTAGACTATGTTGCTTTCGATGAAAATCTTAGAAAAATGGTTCCTACCAATGTTTTAATTGATAGAATTTCTGAAATTAATGATGATTTGGCTATTTGAAATAATGAACTAGGATATTCTCTTGAATATAGGCTCACAAAGTTCTGTCAAAAGAATGCTTACAATGATGAATTGGTTGTGCAATACGAAGGACCAAAGGAGGAACCTATACCTCCTAAGGTTGATCTTGGGGACTTTTGCCCCATTAAATTTAGCCCTTTTGATTACTTTTGCTTTCCTCAAAGAAAACTTGCTTCCGAATGTAGAGAATATGAAATGAGTTTTAGTGATCTATCTTATTAAGATGGCAATACCTAGATCTATCCTTGCCTGTTATGCCTAGCTAGGGGCGTTAAACGATAGCGCTTGTTGGTTGGCAACCCAATTTTATTTTTATTCCTTGATTTTTGCTCCTGTTTAGTAATAAATAATTTATCTAGCCTCTGTTTTGGTTGTGTTTTTTGTGTTTAATTAGTGTTTGTGCCAAGTAGAACCGTTGGGAAGACTTGGGGAAAGTCTTGTTAAACTTGCTGTAAAAAACAGAAACTTTAGCGCTCACGAGAACTGCTGCCATTTTTATTTGGAAAGTGATATTTAGTTAATTATTTGTTCAGATGATTAATAGATAAATTACTCACGTCCAGAAATTTAGTTTAGAATTTTTGGTGTTCGGGATCTTGTGCTAGCCACAGATTACTACAGACTGTTCTGTTTTTGACAGATTCTGTTTTTCGTGTGTTGTTTGCTTATTTTGATGAATCTATGGCTAGTAAAATAGTTTATAAACCATAGAAAGGTTGGAATAAAGTAGGTTTAACACAAATATAAATAAAGAATGAGTTCATTACAGTACTTTGAAGTGTTCTTTTGTTTTCTTTTGCTAACGGAGCTCACGATATTTTCTACTTTGAATTTTGTGTGGTGAAGTTATCAAGTTTTGGGTAAAGGTTTGATGGATTATGGAACAAGGAGTGGCAAGAGCCTAAGCTTGGGGATGCTTGGAACCCCCAAGATAATCTAAGAACACCTAAAAGCCAAAGCTTGAGGATGCCCCGGAAGGCATCCCCTCTTTCGTCTACTTCTATCGGGAACTTTACTTGGAGCTATATTTTTATTCACCACATGATATGTGTTTTGCTTGGAGCGTCTTGTATGATTTGAGTATTTACTTTTTACTTTACCACAATAATCCTTTCTGTACACACCTTTTGAGAGAGCCATACATTATTTGGAATTTGTTAGAATACTCTATGTGCTTCACTTATATCTTTTGAGTTATATAGTTTTGCTCCAGTACTTCACTTATATCTTTTAGAGCACGGTGGTGGATTTGTTTTATAGAAACTATTGATCTCTCATGTTTCACTTAGATTATTTTGAGAGTCTTAAATATCATGGTAATTTGCTTAAAATCCTAATATGCTAGGTATTCAAGATTAGTAAATTTTTCTTATGAGTGTTTTGAATACTAAGAGAAGTTTGATGCTTGATGATTGTTTTGAGATATGGAGGTAATAATATCAAAGTCGTGCTAGTTGAGTAGTTGTGAAATTGAGAAATGCTTGTGTTGAAGTTTGCAAGTCCCGTAGCATGCACGTATGGTAAACGTTATGTAACAAATTTGAAACATGAGGTGTTATTTGATTGTCCTCCTTATGAGTGGCAGTCGGGGACGAGCGATGGTCTTTTCCTACCAATCTATCCCCCTAGGAGCATGCGCGTAGTGCCGAGGTTTTTGATGACTTGTAGATTTTTGCAATAAGTATGTGAGTTCTTTATGACTAATGTTGAGTCCATGGATTATACGCACTCTCACCCTTCCATCCTTGCTAGCCTCTTCGGTATCGTGCATTGCCCTTTCTCACATTGAGAGTTCGCGCAAACTTCGCCGGTGCATCCAAACCCCGTGATATGATACACTCTTTCACACATAAACTCCTTATATCTTCCTCAAAACAGCCACCATACCTACCTATTATGGCATTTCCATAGCCATTCCGATATATATTGCCATGCAACTTTCCACCATTTCGTTTATCATGACACATTCATTATTGTCATATTGCTTAGCATGATCATGTAGTTGACATAGTATTTGTGGCAAAGTCACTGTTCATAATTCTTTCATACATGTCACTCTTGGTCCATTGCATATCCCGGTACACCACCGGAGGCATTCATATAGAGTCATTTTTTGTTCTAGTATCGAGTTGTAATCATTGAGTTGTAAAATAAATAGAAGTGTGATGATCATCATTTTCTAGAACATTGTCCCAAGTGAGGAATTATAAAAAAAGAGAAAGGCCATATAAAAAAAGAGAAAAGGCCAAATAATAATTAAAAAAATGAGAGAAAAAGAGAGAAGGGACAATGTTACTATCCTTTGCCGCACTTGTGCTTCAAAGTAGCACCGTAATCTTCATGATAGAGAGTCTCTTGTTTTGTCACTTTCATATACTAGTGGGAATTTTCATTATAGAACTTGGCTTGTATATTCCAACAATGGGCCTCCTCAAGTGCCCTAGGTCTTTGTGAGCAAGGAAGTTGGATGCACACCCACTTAGTTTCTTTTGTTGAGCTTTCATACATTTATAGTTCTAGTGCATCCGTTGCATGGCAATCCCTACTCCTTGCATTAACATCAATCGGTGGGCATCTCCATAGCCCATTGATTAGCCTCGTTGATGTGAGACTTTCTCCTTTTTGTCTTCTCCACATAACCCCCCTCATTATATTCTATTCCACCCATAGTGCTATGTCCATGGCTCGCGCTCATATATTGCGTGAAAGTTTATAGGTTTGAGATTACTAAAGTATGAAACAATTGCTTGGCTTGTCATCGGGGTTGTGCATGATGAGAGCATTCTTGTGTGACGAAAATGGAGCATGAATAAACTATATGATTTTGTAGGGATGAACTTTCTTTGGCCATGTTATTTTGAGAAGACATAATTGCTTTGTTAGTATGCTTGAAGTATTATTATTTTTATGTCAATATGAACTTTTGTCTTGAATCTTTCGGATCTGAATATTCATACCACAATTATGAAGAATTACATTAAAATTATGCCAAGTAGCACTCCACATCAAAAATTCTGTTTTTATCATTTACCTACTCGAGGACGACCAGGAATTAAGCTTGGGGATGCTTGATACGTCTCCAACGTATCTATAATTTTTGATTGCTCCATGCTATATTATCTACTATTTTGGACATTATTGGGCTTTATTATCCACTTTTATATTATTTTTGGGACTAACCTATTAATCGGAGGCCCAGCCCAGAATTGCTGTTTTTGCCTATTTCAGGGTTTCGAAGAAAAGAAATATCAAATGGAGTCCAAACGGAATGAAACCTTCGGGAACGTGATTTTCTCACCGAACGTGATCCAGGGGACTTGGACCCTACGTCAAGAAACAAAAGAGGAGGCCACGAGGTAGGGGAGCGCGCCTACCCCCCAGGCGTGCCCTCCACCCTTGTGGGCCCCCTGTTGCTCCACTGACGTACTCCTTCCTCCTATATATACCTACGTACCCCCAAACGATCACATATCGAGCCAAAACCCTAATTCCACCGCCGCAACTTTCTGTATCCACGAGATCCCATCTTGGGGCCTATTCCGGAGCTCCGCCGGAGGGGGCATCGATCACGGAGGGCTTCTACATCAACACCATAGCCCCTCCAATGAAGTGTGAGTAGTTTACCTCAGACCTACGGGTCCATAGTTAGTAGCTTGATGGCTTCTTCTCTCTTTTTGGATCTCAATACAATTTTCTCCCCCTGTCTTGCGGAGATCTATTCGATGTAATCTTATTTTGGCGGTGTGTTTGTTGAGACCGATGAATTGTGGGTTTATGATCAAGTCTATCTATGAACAATATTTGAATCTTCTCTGAATTCTTTTATGTATGATTGGTTATCTTTGCAAGTCCCTTCGAATTATTAGTTTGGTTTGGCCTACTAGATTGATCTTTCTTGCAATGGGAGAAGTGCTTAGCTTTGGGTTCAATCTTGCGGTGTCCTTTCCCAGTGATAGTAGGGGCAGCAAGGCACGTATTGTATTGTTGCCATCAAGGATAACAAGATGGGGGTTTCATCATATTGCATGAGTTTATCCCTCTACATCATGTCATCTTACTTAAGGCGTTACTCTGTTTTTATTAACTTAATACTCTAGATGCATGCTGGATAGCGGTCGATGAGTGGAGTAATAGTAGTAGATGCAGGCAGGAGTCGGTCAACTTGTTTCGGACGTGATGCCTATATACATGATCATACCTAGATATTCTCATAACTATGCTCAATTCTGTCAATTGCTCAACAGTAATTTGTTCACCCACCGTAGAATACTTATGCTCTCGAGAGAAGCCACTAGTGAAACCTATGGCCCCGGGTCTATCTTCATCACATTAATCTCCCAATACTTAGTTATTTCCTTTACTTTTTTACTTTGCTTTTATTTTACTTTGCACCTTTATCACAAAAATACCAAAAATATTATCTTATCATATCTATCAGATCTCACTCTCGTAAGTGGCAGTGTAGGGATTGACAACCCCTTATCGCGTTGGTTGCGAGGATTTATTTGTTTTGTGCAGGTACGAGGGACTAGCGCGTAGCCTCCTACTAGATTGATACCTTGGTTCTCTAAAACTGAGGGAAATACTTACGCTACTTTGCTGCATCATCCCTTCCTCTTCGGGGAAAACCAACGCAGTGCTCAAGAAGTAGCAGTTAGCTGCATCCCATATCTTATACTCCCTATGTTCCTAAATATAAATATTTCTAGAGATTTCAATATAGACTACATACGGAGCAAAACGAGTGAATCTACATTCTAATCTAAACTATGTCTATATACATCCGTATGTAGTTCATATTGAAATCTCTAAAAATAGTTGTATTTAAGAACGGAGGGAGTACTATTTTACATCATTTGTGCAATTGCAGTTTAGCTTCTAACATTTACTAGTTGCGTGTAGCTACAACATCAACGATACTGATCCAAGCTTTGACCCCTTTTGCATATGGGGCAATGAGATATTTATGAACGAGCGTCAAGTGAGGAAACTAAGAAAGATTGTTAGGTGAAAGAGACGGGTGGTGGGAATTAAACTCTTTATTTACACTTTGTCCAAGACAACAATGAACTTTAGGATGGTAAGTAATGTGTTGCCGTTTCCCCCTGCCCACAACGAGTTACTCTATTAGACATTAATATCTGAAAGTTTTCTCTTTTCAGTGGTTTCCGAAGCAATTTACTAATGATTACCTTACAAACTACATGACCGAAGTGGAGGCAACTAAGGTTAGAATATATAATTCATACTACCATGATAATCTTCTAGAAGTCTTCCTATAGGCGTGAAGGATGGGCAAGCGATCATCACGAGGGGTTGGACAAAAGTTGTGCGCGCCTTTGGCATGCAGGAGGGTACATTATTCCACTTCTTCAACACCATTGGCAGCTAAAATGATTTACACTTCTCTCTTCACCTTTACCGCCTCTAAATATTGTGGTTCATCATAGTAAATTGCTGCCTAATCCTGTAATTATTGAACATATTGTAGTGAGAATTTTATTTATGAATTGGTTATTGAACCATTATGCTGAGGATTTGAATTCCACATTTCATAATTCAAAATTCAAAATTTCCAATTTTAATAATAAATTATAGGTAAAATAAAATTAAACATGATTGAATAAAATAATGTACACACGGTTAGAAAGAAACAGTGTGTGCGATGGAAAATATAGAACAGACGGTTCTTTGACGAGAAACATTTGTGATGCTCAATGGATGAACACACGGTTTCGTCTCATATGCATGTGTTATTCATGGTTATACGACAAACTTTTCAAACCTCTATGTGTGTGTAATATTGGACAAAAAGAAGACAGTGCATATATGGAGCCCGTGTCTGATAGGAATATCTATCGCACACAGTTATGAAATGGACACATTGGCGATAGTAGAGGCACCAGACACATTTTATATTTTTTTTAAATGCGTGTGATAACGTACCTATCGCAAACACTGTGGTAGATTAAAATTTTGTAATATCCACCTTTTCCACACGACTATAGCAGCATAATCATTTTAGATGTCTCTCGGATCAGAAATGTAACATCGAGGTCTAACGTGTGTGATAGGCCACGACTTATACGTTTATTCTATGGAAATTGTCAGTAGCTGCTCGCCTATCCCCGATGGTTTCTGGGTTGTATGGGAAGGACCCCCCTATCACACACACAGGCAAGGCGACAGTTTAAAACTCTGTCATGGAAAGGTGGTAAAAACCATTTGTATAGCACGTAATGGTACCAGTAGCTCCTAACCTTTACAAGTGACTGGGATCACGAAGAACCCTTAGTGAGGCTGCCTCCACGGGGAAACCCTTAATTATCATGAGGTGTAACCCTCGGGAGGAGACTATGATTGATGTGGGCATAGATACGTCTACAAATATTACACGACACAATTTTCAGGTAATTTCTATTGATCATTATACGATATTATATTTTATTATCAGGGATAAAATACTACACTATTTTATTTCTTGTGCAGAGTTCTTGAAGGCATCTGCAAAATAAATATGAAGATGTTGAAGATTGCATGGCCCATGCAAGTGCACACACACACGCATCAAAAAGAAGCAAAGGTGCTTGGAGAGATGAGGGCCATCCATGTTGCATGCCACACGCACAAGTCTTTTAAAATACGAAAGAAGAGAAGAAGGATTAGACTTAATGGACCAAAGAAGCTACGTGCACACCGGCCCATCTCATTGAGTAAAGAAGGAATTATTCCCAGAAGGCCTAATATCCGGTCAAACATATGGGCCGGCTCCTGGTGAACTTTTCCTTCGACCCGTAGCAGTCCACGGTGGACACGTCGACGCGCAGCACCACAGTTAGGCGGCGGCCACGTATAATAAATACCTAGTCTAGGTTAGGGTTTAGACTCGGGTTTTGTTTAGAGAAGTTTAGCTATATTGCTCATTTTATTTGTCTTCGCTCGTAGCGGCTAGTGTGACCGTCAAGACATCCTATCGGAACCCCATCTTGTGAGATTAATCCCATCTAGCATATTCGCAATTTTGAGATTCCTTGGATATTATTTTCTTTCATGTTCTTTGATTTGCTTCTAGGAAAATCCTTTGTGGATAGGTCGACCACGTCGTTGGCTCGGTTGTTAATGCTGTGGAGTTGGTTCAGCGATTGCCGTGGATATCAGTCATGTACGGTTCTCCCTGTACGGTTGGTAGCCGGATCGTGAGGGTCAAGTCCCACAAAAATCGTAATTATCCTCTCGCATCGAAAGATCGGGTCTCCCGTCATATCAAGTGGTATCAGTTTTCAGGTTCATCGGTGAGAGATTTATAGTTTTATTAGATTAGATTGATTTTAGGCCTACAACCCACAAAAAAGCCAAAAAAATTAGATTAGTTCATCCGCTGCACCTACTTTTTAGCCTCTAGCAATTTTTGCATCTAGTATTTGTGTAGTTGAATTTTTGGTTGCATTCAGCTAATACTAGTGCTGGTTTAGATTCCTTTAAGAAAAACATTGTCTACTAGATCAAACTTGTTTTTGTCCACTTCCTTGATCTGTCCGCTACCGCGCACCGTGCAAATCATCTATCAAAGCTTCTTGTGCCATCACATCACCGCATCATCCGCCACTTTCCCCGCGTTCACCTCCCTTCTCCTGCACTTCCACGTACTCCAGCATAGCCACGCGTTTTTCTCATACACCTAGGTCTCTAGTGCACGCCGTTGTCCTATCACTTGCACGGTATTACATGCATGCAGCACACGTCCCATCCCACACAAGTTGTGTCTTTCTTTCTGATGTCTACTACACAACCTTCTTCTTGTAGACGTTGTTGGGCCTCCAAGTGCAGAGGTTTGTAGGACAGTAGAAAATTTCCCTCAAGTGGATGACCTAAGGTTTATCAATCCGTCGGAGGCGTAGGATGAAGATGGTCTCTCTCAAACAACCCTGCAACCAAATAACAAAGAGTCTCTTGTGTACCCAACACACCCAATACAATGGTAAATTGTATAGGTGCACTAGTTCGGCGAAGAGATGGTGATACAAGTGCAATATGGATAGTAGATAATTGTTTTTGTAATCTGAAAAAAATATAAAAACAGCAAGGTAACTAATGATAAAAGTGAGCACAAACGGTATTGCAATGCGTTGAAACAAGGCCTAGGGTTCATACTTTCACTAGTGCAAGTTCTCTCAACAATAATAACATAATTGGATCATATAACTATCCCTCAACATGCAACAAAGAGTCACTCCAAAGTCACCAATAGCGGAGAACAAACAAAGAGATTATTGTAGGGTACGAAACCACCTCAAAGTTATTCTTTCGGATCAATCTATTCAAGAGTTCGTACTAGAATAACACCTTAAGACACATATCAACCAAAACCCTAATGTCACCTAGATACTCCAATGTCACCTCAAGTATCCGTGGGTATGATTATACGATATGCATCAAACAATCTCAGATTCATCTATTCAACCAACACAAAGTACTTCAAAGAGTGTCCCAAAGTTTCTACCGGAGAGTCAAGACGAAAACGTGTGCCAACCCCTATGCATAAGTTCACGGAACTCGCAAGTTGATCACCAAAACATAGATCAAGTGGATCACGTGATATCCCACTGTCACCACAGATAAGCACATGCAAGACATACATCAAGTGTTCTCAAATCCTTAAAGACTCGATCCGATAAGATAACTTCAAAGGGAAAACTCAATTCATCACAAGAGAGTAGAGGGGGAGAAACATCATAAGATCCAACTATAATAGCAAAGCTCGCGATACATCAAGATCCTACCACCTCAAGAACACAAGAGAGAGAGAGAGAGATCAAACACATAGCTACTGGTACATACCCTCAGCCCCGAGGGTGAACTACCCCCTCCTCGTCATGGAGAGTGCGGGATGATGAAGATGGACATCGGTGAGGGATTCCCCCTCCGGCAGGGTGCCGGAACAGGGTCCAGATTGGTTTTTGGTGGCTACAGAGGCTTGCGGCGGCGGAACTCCCGATCTATTATGTTCCTCGTTGTTTCTAGGGTATATGGACATATATAGGCGAAAGAAGTCGGCCAGGGGAGCCACGAGGGGGCCACGAGGGTGGGGGCGCGCCTCCCTGCCTCGTGGCTTCCTTGAAGCTTCCCCGACGTCTACTCCAAGTGACCTGGATTGCTTCCGTTCCAAAAATAACTCTCCCGAAGGTTTCATTCCGTTTGGACTCCATTTGATATTCCTTTTCTTCGGAACACTGAAATAGGCAAGAAAACAACAATTTAGGCTGGGCCTCGGTTAATAGGTTAGTCCCAAAAATAATATAAAAGTGCTTAGTAAAGCCCATAAACATCCAAAACAGATAATATAATAGCATGAATACTTCATAAACTATAGATACGTTGGAGACGTATCAGCATTCCCAAGCTTAATTCCTACTCGTCCTCGAGTAGGTAAATGATAAAAGAAATAATTTATGAAGTGTGAATGCTAGCAGGTGCACAAGTTTGATCAATGGTAATTTCAATCACCTTTTCTAGCATCATTATATATCATAATAGTAGCTCAACTCATAGGACTTCTCATGATCAAGTAACAAGCTATTCACATGTTAAAGTATAGATCATAAACTTTCTTGAAAACTAACAAACCGTGTTATTAGTCATCAAACAATTACAATTCATCTTATTTTCAGGAAGGGTCTATGTCAGAGCTTTGATTCAGCAAACTTCACATACTCAACTATCATTTAGCCTTTCACAATTGCTAACACTCACGTGATATTTATGGGTTCAAAGTTTTAATCAAACACAGAGAAAGATGGGGGCATATAGGTTCGCCTCCCAACCTTTTACCTCAAGGGTAATGTCAACAATAATAGTTCATGATATATATATATATATCAGGATCTTTCCAACACAATGTGCTTGCCAAAGGATAAAATGTAAAAAGGGAAGGTGAAGATCACCATGACTCTTGCATAAGGTATAAGACAAGAATAAAAGATAGGCCCTTCGCAGAGGGAAGCAGAGGTTGTCATGCACTTTTATAGTTGGAAGCACAAAATCTTTTATTGAGAGAATGTCGGCTTTATAGATTAATGAACAACATTACACAGAGTTTGCCAGATACAATCCAGAACAGAATGGAACACACAAATACTAGAATAGTTCATACATGATTTAGCTAGCACATGAGCAGGAACATTCAAATGCCGACGAACGTGCTTGAAGGACACTGAAGAGAAACTTTCAGACATAGACTTGATATCAGCCACCACCACTCCAACTGAAGAACGGTCACTCATAGGCGAGTTGATTCTTTGCACAAGTGAGAGAAAGTCAGAGGCAAAGATAACATCTGAAACCTGTACATCATGCGCCAAAAGAACAGCACATCGAAGAGCCATGGCCTCAGCCATTTCAGGTTCCAAGCTACCCTCAATCGGCTCGCTATAGGCCACCACGAATTGACCTCTGTCATCCCTGCTGACGACCACAATGCCAGACTTATCCAGGCTCGAGAAAGTTGCAGCATCTAAGTAGAACATGATGGTACCTGACGGCGGCGGAGACCAGTCGGAGCTGGACGCATTGGTTTCACGCCTATGTTCAGATACTGGAAGGAAAAGATGCTGCAGGATAAGGGCGACATAAGCCTTGATCTTCTCAGCAGTACGTCATGGATGGGGAGCCTCCGGATTGTTTCTCGCAAAGTTTCGAGCCTCCCAAATATGCCAGGGGGTCACAACTAGGACAGTACGCACCTGATCAGACGACCTTGCCAAGAAGTCAAAAATCCATTGCCTTGGAGACAGAAAAGTGCCACGGTGCAAGCTGAAATTATATTCCTCTTTGATGATATCCCACACATCCCTGGCATGTGGGCAAAATAGCAGAGCATGCTCAACATATTCAGACCGAGCACAAAAGCAGCAGTGTTCAGAATTGGGTACCTGGCGGCGTTTAAGTTGTTCCCCAGATGGTAAACAATTGTGCGCAAAGCGCCATAAGACAACTTTCATCTTGCCTGGTTCTTTGATAGACCATAGCAGTCTCCAATCCTTTTCCTGGGAAGGAAAATTGGAACTCAAACCCTTTCCTTTTGAACTATGAGACTCCAGGAAGTGTGCAGACCGAGCCAAATTGTAGGCTGATCGCACCGTGTATTTCCCGAATCTTGTGAATGGCCATCGAACAAAATCCTCACCATGCTTGTAGATAGGGATCTGAAGAATCTCGCATGCGACATCATTCCGAAAGAAGGCACGCACCGTTGCTTCATTCCAGGACCTGCTTTCCTCATACATAAGGCACTTAACTTTAGCATTGGCAGGAATAGGAGAGAGCGGCTGGAGAACACAAGGCGGAGATGAAGGGATCCAGTGGTCAGAAGTAATGTGAACCTGGCAGCCGTCCCCAATTCCCCATTGAACTCCCTTCTTGAGCAGGTCACGGCCAGCAAGAATGCTGCGCCAAGTGGCAGAAGCTGAACGTGGAGCCGGTGCATTCCAAAAATCCGTGTGAGGGAAATATCGGCCTTTTAAGACACGAGCACACAAGGAGTCCGGAACAGTAAGTAGTCGCCACCCTTGTTTGCCTAGCATTGCCAAATTGAAGATGTGCAAATCCCGAAAACCCATCCCGCCAAAAGACTTGGGCGTTGTGAGCCAATCCCATGATCTCCAGTGTATCTTCTTTTTCCCATCCTCTCTGCCCCACCACTCATCGGCAATAATTTGTCTGAACATTCTGCAGATAGCCTTAGGAAGTTCAAAGCAGCTCATGATGAAAGTAGGGATCGCCTGAATGATAGATTTCAGTAGTGTTTCTTTCCCTGCTCGCGAGACCGGTCGATCAGACCATCCATGAACACATCGCCAAGCCCTATCTGGCAAGAACTTGAAGATACTAGTAGGGGATTTACCAACCTCGGTAGGCATGCCAAGGTAAGTGTCATTGAAGGCTTCGTTAGATATCCCAAGACTCGCCTTTACTCTTTGCTTAATAGTCTCCGAACAACCACGACCAAAGAGTAAAGAGGACTTGTCCTTGTTAATTAACTGACCAGAACCAGAGCAATATAGTTCCAGAGTGGTCTTCAGAGCAGCCACGCTACAAGCATCAGATCTAGCAAAGAAGATACTGTCATCGGCAAACAGGAGATGTGAGATAGGAGGACTGGAACGACCGTTCCTAATGCCGTGTAGCTCGCCACAACTCTCCTTTTGGAGTAACAGACTTGACAGTCCTTCAGTGCAGAGCAGAAACAAATAGGGGCTGATAGGATCACCCTGATGAATTCCTCTCGATGGAGCAACAGGTGCCGTAAGCTCACCATTAACCCTTACAGCATAGCGGACATTGGTTACACACCTCATCACTGAGTTGATCCATGCAGGGTTAAAACCAAGTCTGGAGAGGCAACCATGAAGAAAACTCCACTCAACACGGTCATAGGCTTTCGTCATGTCAATCTTCAAGGCAAAGAAGGGTTGTTTAGCTCGCTGATGTCTGATGGTGTGAAGAGATTCAAAAGCAATAAGAGAGTTGTCAGTGATCAATCTTCCAGGCACGAAGGCACTTTGAAACTCAGAGATGACAACAAGGAGCAATAACTTCAAACGATTGGCCAAGAACTTTGAGGCAATCTTGTAAAGAACATTACATAGACTAATTGGACGGAAATTCTTCAGGTGCTTGGGTCGTGTCACTTTAGGAATAAGGACGATCACTGAGTCACAAAAGCCCTCCGGAATTGAGCTTCCATCCAGAAAGCATCTCACGGCTCGACAAATCTCCTCTCCCAAGAAGTCCCAATGATTCTGATAGAAGAGGGCTGGAAAACCATCAGGTCCAGGAGCTTTAGTAGGACCCATCTGGAATAGAGCAGCCTTGATTTCCTCGTTAGTGTAGGGCTTACTCAAATCCTCATTCATCTCAGGAGAAATCTTTTGAGGGATAGCATCCAGGACTGCATCAGCTGCATCACAAGGTTCGGATGTGAAAAGTTTCTCATAGAATTGTTGCACCAAACCTTTAATCTCTCGTTGAGTATCACAAAAGGACCCATCATCACGGACCAGATGCTGGATTCTGTTGGTCCTCTTGCGGGCAGCAGCTCGAGCATGGAAGAACTCAGTGTTGCGATCCCCCTCACGCAACCAGTCCACCCTCGAACGTTGACGAGCCATGATTTCTTCTCTTTCAAATAACTCACATAATTGAGTCTCAATAGATCTTTCCTCAGCCAAAGATGAGTCCGTGAATGGCATAAACCGGATGGACTTAAGTCGTCGCTCCAGTCTATTGATCTGACGCCGGATAGAACCAAAAGTGTCACGACTCCAGGACTTAAGGGCCCCAGCGACACGATGAAGATTGTCCCATGTCGCCTGCAGAGAAGAATCACCACTCCGCCCCTCAGTCCAAGCACGTTCCAGCTGCTCTCTATAGTCGGCTGCCCGCAACCACATAGCCTCGAACTTAAAACCTTGCTGCACTGGCCGTTGTGTCCTCTGGGTGGGCTTCTCGGCAAGCTCGATCAAGATAGCATAATGATCAGACGAGGTGGTGATCACATGTTCAACAGTGCAAACATCATGCAACCTTACAAAATCTGAATTGGCCACTGCTCTATCAAGCCGGACTTTCACATGGCACTCCGGGTCTTGGCGATTACACCACGTAAACTTAGGCCCGGAGAAACCCAAATCCATCAACTCACAGTCCATGAGACAATCTCGAAAGGCTGAAATCGAAGCACAAAATCTTAATGCGAAAGAACGTCACTTTATATTGCCACTTGTGATAGGGACCTTTATTATGCAGTCCGTCGCTTTTATTACTTCCACATCACAAGATCGTATAAAGCTTATTTTCTCCACACTAATAGATCATACATATTTAGAGAGCAATTTTTATTGCATGCACCGATGACAACTTACTTGAAGGATCTTACTCAATCCATAGGTAGGTATGGTGGACTCTCATGGCAATACTGGTTTAAGGGATGTTTGGAAGCACAAGTAGTATCTCTACTTGGTGCAAATAATTTGGCTAGCATGAGGGGGAAAGGCAAGCTCAACATGTTGGATGATCCATGACAATATATTTTATTTCAGATATAAGAAAACATAACCCATTACGTTGTCTTCCTTGTCCAACATCAACCTTTTAACATGTCATATTTTAATGAGTGCTCACAATTACAAAAGATGTCCAAGATAGTATATTTATATGCGAAATCTCTCTTCCCTCAATATTCTTTCATGAATTGTTCAAATGACCAATACAATGTTTGCTAACCTTCAATAAATTTACCACCTCTACTTCTTATATGTGAATTCATTACTCCCGATGGTATAAGCATATGAAATATATATATTTTCATATTTATTATATTCAATTCATTCAACCATTTACTCATAGGATATATGTGAAGCACGTGAGTGAATAACAAACTACTCCGAAAGATATAAGTGAAGATCAATGAGTAGTTAAATAATTATTTAGCTATGTGAAGACTCTCCCATTTAATAATTTTAGATATTGATACTTTATTCAAAGAGCAAGCAAAACAAAATAAAATGACATCTAAGAATAGCAAACATCATGTGAAGAAGCAAAAACTTAGGATCAACGGATACTAACCGATAGTTGTTGAAGAAGAAAGGTGGGATGCCAACCGGGGCATCCCCAAGCTTAGACGCTTGAGACTTCTTGAAATACTAACTTGGGATACCTTGGGAATCCCCAAGCTTGAGCTTTTGTGTCTCCTTAATTCCTCTCATATCACGGTCTCCCTAAATCTCAAAAGCTTCATCCACACAAAACTCAACAAGGACTCGTGAGATAAGTTAGTATAAACCAATGCAAAAACCTTATCATACTCTTCAGTAGAAAATCACTAAAATTATTAATCAACATTGCATACTAAATGCCTCCGCATATTTAATAGTCCTATCCTCAAATAGAATCATTAAACAAGCAAACATATGCAAACAATGCAAACATAACAGCAATCTGCCTAAACATGACAGTCTGTGAAGAATGCAGCAAGATCCATACTTCCCTGGCTCCAAAAATTATGAAAGAAAATTCCCACTGTAGTAAATTTATCAGAGCTTATTATGCAAAATGTTTCAACATTTTATCACGTTCTGACTTTTCTAGGGAATTTTTCCAACAGCGGTAAACTTTCTGTTTTCAAACAGCAACATGTAGACTTGTAAAATAGGCATAGTAAAGGCTATCAATGACACTTTTATTGAAATAAAAGATGCAAAACATTGTCCTAATTAACATAAAGCAAATGCTAACAAAATAAATTGACGCTCCAAGCAAAACACATATCATGTGGTGAATAAAAATATAGCTCCAAGTAAAGTTACCGATGAACAAAGACGAAAGAGGGGTTGCCATCCGGGGCATCCCCAAGCTTAGGCTCTTGGTTGTCCTTGAATATTACGATTTTTTTTTCAAAACTATGTTATTTTTTGTAGCAATTTCGGAAACTATAGGACGTAATGCAAAAAAGCCAAAACTAGTAGCCCGTCGGCCATTCTTTGGCCAAAGTACTACTTTTCGGCCACAGTTAGGCCGAAGTAGTACTTTTCAGCCACAGTTAGGCCGAAGTAGTACTTTTCGGCCATCCCCTGGCCGAAAAGGTACTTTTTGGTCAACTCTAGGCCGAAATAGACTTTTTGGTCTAGTCTAGACCGAAAAGTCACTTTTTGGTCAACCCTAGGCCGAAGTTGCATGGCTCATGCTGAAATGTATTTTGTCACCACCCGATCCCCGCCCACCCCTTCCCGCCATAAGTTTCCGCCACCCGTCTCTCGCCAACCCCTCCCCGCCAATCCCTTCCCGCCTTATTTTCCCGCCAATCCGTTCCCACCTTATTTTCCCGCCAATCCGTTCCCGCCTTATTTTCCCGCCAATCCGTTCCCGCCTTATTTTCCCGCCAATCCCTTCCCGCCAACCCTTTCCCGCCATACCGCAGTTATTCTTTCCTGCCATTTTTTCCTCTGTATCTATAAATCCCGCTTCAGGTGGAGGTGGATAAGCATTCCAGTGTAGTGTAGTCGAGATGTCCCATTATCCATTCGATCGTAGTTTTCACCCTGAGATGAGCAGCACTCTACTGAGTCTAGCTACCGATTTCAGGATGGACAATAGGATAGTTCCATGGGACGAACTCACCGGTAGTGACACCATAATGAATGAGTTGGCTCACCAATTATGTAGGTCTGGGTGGCCTGAAAGGACCTATGAGGAGGTACGTCAAGAACTTCTTAGGTTGCATGAAAGGTGGAAGAAGGTGGTGGAGCCGAAGAGTGAAACTTTCAGAAGGACTGCAGAAAAGCATCCATTTTTATGGACTGAGGAGAGCGAGGACGACGATGATATCTTCATGCCGCCGCTTCCGGGTTCTGCATCGTCGAAGGGCAAGAGTTCTGCATCGTCCAAAGGAAAGAGTTCTGCATCCGCGAAGGGCAAGAGTTCTGTATTGACCAAGGGCAAGAGTTCTGCATCGACGAAGTGCAAGAGGAGCGCATCGTCGAAGGGCAAGAGGGCTGCATCAACAGAGGATGACGATGATGACTTCATGTAGTATGTAAGATGTATTCCAGTTGTACTGTTTTATTCAGATGTATTTGCATTATTAGTTTGTATTGTATTATTGTAGGGCATTATGTTCTATCTGAATTTCATTTTGTAGTATGTAAGATGTATTGCACAAGTTCAGCCGCACCATTTAATTCAGATGTACTTGTATCTTAATTATCGGTTGTAGTCTATTTGGAAATGTAACTGAAATAAGAATGCGAATTAATAGTAATATGTCTCTCGCATACATAAAACAATATATGTCTCCTGATCACATAGAAGCAAGTGCGAATAGTCTGAAACTAACATAGATAATGAGTCATACATAGATAGATAAGCATATCGCTGCGGGGGACGACGACGAGTCTGGGTCTTCCTCGGGCGAGGACCGGAAGGCGATAAGCGCTGAGGCGGTGGACGAGGCTCGTGATAACCACGACCATAGTTAACCTCGTCTGTCACGGTCTGTGTCTCCTGCGTCGGTGGTGGTGGTGGAGTGTGAAACACTGTCTGCGAGAAGCCATAAATGTTTGTAGCTTGGTCATCATCCTCGTGGTCGCCCTCAAAGTACGAAGCACCACCACTAAGGATCGGTGACTGCTCTGAATGCATGAACGGTTGCGAAAGGTTGCCGCCTGCGGTAAAGTAAAATTGATACAAATGCATGAACGAAGCACCACTAGTAAGCATCAGTGACTGCTGAGAATGCAAGAACGATTACTACATTGTTCAAAAGAATGTAGTGAGTAGTGTTACCTAGATTCATCTGCTGATGCCAGGAAGAGCTCCCTGGCTGTGAAGGAGGTGGCTCATGCCAGGAAGAGCTCGCTGGCTGTGAAGGAGGTGGCTCATGCCAGGAAGAGCTCCCTGGCTGTGAAGGAGGTGGCTCATGCCAGGAAGATCTCCCTGGCTATGAAGGAGGTGGATCATGCCAGGAAGATCTCCCTGGCTGTGAAGGAGGTGGCTCATGCCAGGAAGATCTCCCTGGTTGTGAAGGATGAGGTTCTGCACGGTGCACAGAGGGTCGTGGTTCTGAACGGTGCACAGAGGGTCGTGGTTCTGAATGTTGTACAGAGGGACGTGGCGGACGATGTGCTGGAGGAGGAAGTGCAACATCCGAAGTCTGTCTACACGTAACAGCTGCGTAAATCCCACGTAGCTTGTCATCAAGATGCCTCAACCATGAGACGCCCTCTCGCGGTGGGATAGTTTCTCCCCTCTGAAAGCGCCGCATTAAAGCGGAAACCTCCTCTCGCGCCTGTAGTGTCAAGTCACCCTGTACACAAAGAATGAACCAATTATATGCTCGTTGTATGATAGACACCACGAATAGACAACCAAGTGAATATGTCCAGATTAACAAAAGACTTAACATATGAGAACCAAGGCATTTACCGCGTGGGGTCTGGTTCCCACAACAGAGGCAGTTGGGTACATGTCGCTGGTGAGAGGGGCTTCGATCTGATCAGGAGCAGCTGATGGAACCAAGTAGATCCTCGTTGTATGCCGGTAACGCTGTAGATACAACCCGAACATTTCCCAGTTAAAGGGCCGAACCTCACCCCAGATATTTGTCGCAGCGGTAGTCCATTCGTCAACGTAAGGGGTAATGCTCTCAAGCCAATAAGACATGGACTTGTTTCCTCCTAGGCGACTGTCCCTGAGATTGACATGCGCGATACATGATTAGGTATATTATGAATGCAAAGCTGCCAACTAAAATAGTATTAGTACTTACTTGTGCACGTGGTCTGGCAAGTGTGGAATAACTGGAATCTCAGGCTGTTGATATAGACCGAACTGTCTCATCACCCTATGAAGAGACATCTCCTCAACCATCACGTCGAACACCAACTTGGCCTTGGTCATCCAAAAGTGCCGATCTCTAGTGCACAATCCAGAAATCCCAACTGGGTACCTCGATGATATAGCCTGAGGCGAGTATGGCTCCCAAATAACTTGATCCTCGTGCAAACTATCAAACTGCGCCATGAAGGACGGGTAGCATCCCCTAACCTGAGTATGCGCAAACTGTCTCTGTGCATGACAACAAATAAGCATTAGTAATACTATTGAATGGCAAGAAATAATTGAATTAATTGTTACTTAATATAAAAGTACCTCTCGCCATGTCCAAACAGATCCCATAGTAGGTAAGTCGCCGATAGCAGGCACATAAGTCCCAGCTAAGTCCTCCAAACCAAAAGGTTTATCAATGTAGACATAGGGTCGTCCAATAGGGAACCTCTCGTATGACCAAAGCTGCAACAATAATGGACATCCAACAAGACTAGATTTTCTAGACTTCAACAAGCAAGCTTTGCACAGGCCTCTGTACGTAGCCGCTAACACAGCAGAACCAAAACTCCTCTGTAGAATATCCGCAGGGCAACGTGCTTCAGCTATCTCTCGTGCAATACCGATGAGTCGTGCATCGACAGTGGTCACGTGGTTCTCCGTAAACATTGTCTTGCCGAACAGCCAAAGAATATATGCCTCTAGGGACCGGTCAATCTGAGCCTCCGACAACTGAACATCGGGATGTCCTAACGAGACAATCTACATAGAAACGTAATAATTGTATGAACATCGGACAACTAAAAAACAACATTTGTTTAAGTGGCCGTGATGGTTACCTGAAACTAGCTCAACCATCTAAAAAGAGGTCTATGAGGATCGTTGTCTATAGCCCTAGCAGTCGGGACTGCAGCCAAAAAACGAGTCTGCATCGCTGCTTGCCACCCAGATTCTGCCTCTAAGGGACGTATGGCAGCACCGGCCAGAGGTAATCCCAACATGTAAGACACATCCTGTAAAGTAGGCGCCATCTCTCCCCAAGGAAAGTGAAACGTATGTGTTTCTGGTCTCCATCTATCTACTAAGCAGGTAAGGAGTGACTTGTCGTAAGAGAAACGTGTCACTTGCCTCTTGTGTAACTGCAATGGTTCACCTGCCTCATCTAAGTCCGGACCATCAATCCACTCATCCAATGTACCCTCAACCAGCCGTGCCAAGGGTAGAAGTCCAGCCCAACTTAACCTACAAAATAAAGAGATTGTTAGCGGTTATGAAAAGTATGTCAAACATAGTAAGTCATTATATGGTCTCCGTTATATGCACACATACCTATCAACCCATGAATCGTGTATCAGCCAGTTAGTCTTTGGGGTACGAGTGACCAACACGTCTAAGTTGTTGCCCGCTTCCATAAGGGCGCCCCGGTGCTTTCTATCGATGTTACCATTAAGCAACGGATACGAAGACATATCTGCAATTCAAACAACAAATCTCAGGTGCAAATAAAACATAGTATGACATATTACAAATTGTAACATAGTCCTGACATATTACGAATTAAAACATAGTCCTGACATATTACATATTAAAACATAGTCCTGACATATTCCAAATTAAAACATAGTCCTCACATATTACAAATTAAAACATAGTCCTGACATATTACATATTAAAACCCACTACGGCACATTATATAGCTTGTGAGTTATTTCTTCCTCGTCCGCCCCTTCGGCCTCGACTGCCACGACCGCGTCCGCCTCTTGCTCCTGTTGTCGCAGCCGTCGATGTGGAAGCACTCGTCGATGCGGAAGCACCATCTTTGTTTAGGTCGGGACAATATTTCATCCTATGCCCATAAGCCGCGCATAACAAACATTGTCTGGTTGCTCCACCAGCTTCAGACTGGTCCATATCGTTCCGGATGCGACGGGCCTTTCGTCTGCCCCTACTTGTTCGCCGAAGGTCTGGATGCGGGATGTATACTCTCTCACCGTCGTTTACCTTGTTGAAATTGCCGACGACTCTAAACCCTGTCATCTCACCTGTCCAGGTGTTGAGCACTGCCTCTTTTAAATAGTATGGGGACACGAAGGATATAGCATCCAACTGAATCTGGCCACAGGCAGCCAACACATGGGAGCAAGGTAGGTGCAGCAACTTCGGTTTGTTGCATGTACACTCACACGTTGGATAAAATTCCGTTCCAATTTTTACCTCGTGTGTCTTCACCTCATTTCCAGAACCAAAACCATCGGTAGGAAGCTGAACCTCATACCTCCTTTCTTGATTCCCTATGAGTCTGACACTGTGCTTCTTTGCTTTCTCTATCTTCTTTGCCATGTATTCCATGACACGGCTACAATAAGGTGTGTTCTGATTATCTTCAATATGCTTCTGTGCTAACTCGTGCCTTTCTCTGAAATATCTCAAAGTGCCATGGAATACAACCTCCACAATAGCTGTGAGTGGCAATGCTCTATTCCCTCTTAGCACAAAGTTATACACCTCTGCAAGATTGGTTGTCATGTGGCCATACCTAGCTCCATGTGTGTCATGCAGCAAAGACCAATTCATTGGAGGCTCTTTCTCTATCCACTCAGAAAAATTCTTTATTTCCCTTCCCTTCTTTCTCTTAGTATTAGGAGGGTCAATTGCTGGCAAGTCACAAAGACCAACTGGCTCCTCTAGCTCCGCGATGAGTGCTGCTAATTTAACCTGATCTTCTTCCATTTTCTTCCTTGCACGGACCTGCTTCTTAGTAAACTCATCTAGTTTTGACCAAATAAATTCGTATTTCCGCTGCTAGCTCTGCTTGCATAATTTTTTGAACAAGTTCATCAACCGCTTGTTCTTGAACTATGAGAAAAAATTAGCCCCAAGATGGCGCATGCACCACCGGCTCTGCAAGTCCCTCCAAGGTGTTGGTTCGTCATCTGCTGGATTACGAAGTGTCTTCACGGCCTTCAATATACCAGCATGTCTGTCATGAATGACACACACGTTTGGTCGGTCCTTCACGATGGCAATTTTTACTTGGCGGAAGAACCATACCTAGCTGAGAAAGTTCTCACCCTCCACAAATGCCATGGCAAGTGGGATGATTTGATTGTTCCCGTCCACACCAATAGCAGTCAGGATTTGCCCTCTATACTGACCGGTCAGGAATGTACCATCCACAAATATAACAGGAGGACAATGCCGGAAAGCTTCGATGCACATAGCAAAAGAGAAGAACACTCGTTTCAACACCTTGAAATCTGGTATACTCAGCAACCTCATGTGTTGTACGTTCACATAAGTGCCGGGATTCCTCTCCTTCAGTATGCCCAGGAGACGGACAACATTATCATATGAGTCGAAGAACGTCCCAAACCTTTCCTCCATAGCCTTCTGCTTAGCCCTCCAAGCCTTCCCATAAGGAATGACATAATTCCATCTGACCTTCACTGCTGTCTGGATGTGTTTTGCTTCCATATCTTTCTTCTCTACTATCTCAGTATACATGAGTTGCGCAATGAGACTTGAAGTCAGGTTCGGATGCTTCACCAGCAGGTTCTTCCTCACACAATTATGTGGGACGACAATGGTGACAACCCAGTGGATGTCATACTTCGACACGTGCCCGTGCACCTTCCCAGGACAACTTGTTTCAACACATTTCACGGTATAGTTTGTTGGACTTGATATGTGTGTCCGGAAAACCCTCTGCGTAGACATAGCCCACTTTATCACCGCATACTTCAATTTTTTCTTTGTATCAAACATAGCCCCTATCTGTACTTGGTTCAGATTATACTGCCATGGAGTCTCATGGCCATCGTTCACCGTAAGGCCGGTGGATATGTCCTGCTCCCATGCAGAAGGAATCGGTACCTCCACTTCATCCTCAGAATTTTCAGAATCCAGTTCCTCCACCAATCCATCCTCGTCCTCTTCCTCCATCACCCTCTGCATTTCATCCCCTTCCTCATCCCCATCAGCAAAACCAAAACCAGCTAATATTATCGACTGGCTACTCTGCCCAGTATCAGGACCACAAACATTATGTGGCACGTAGTCTGACTCTTTCTCGGGTTGGCTAGCATCCACATCTTGTGGCTGTGACCCGGATAAAACAATCTCGTTAGCCACTTCATTGCCTTGGCCGGGTTCATACCCCCTGTGGAGTTGTACGGCATTCTCCTCCTTCGGTACAGGTTGCACAAGTGCATATGGGTGGATTCTTCGGTCTCGGCAGCGTCTTAACAGGGACAACCAATGTTGGCTCCTATCTACTGGCATCAACTCCCACTTGACATTTTTACAAGATTTGGTCCACAATGCGTGAATACTGACGGAACATACTTCAGGATCCAGCCCGAAACTAGTTGTCAACCAGTACTTCAATTGTCTAATGTCCAGTCTGTCCGGGTCTGCTAGTGTCATGACGCCATTTTTAAACTCGCTAAGATCAACTCCCAACTCATTATATCGAACGTTACCAGCGCCGTAGTAAACATTCAAATTTACTGATTCAGACATTTTCACCTGTCAGACATTGTCATCTTCTCATTAATCACAACGAACACTAATATTACCCGCTACACTAACTACGCGCTAAAATGCCACCACAAACATATTAACTCTAACTAATAAACTGTACAATTTAGAGAAAATTTGTGACGCCATGGTTATACCTTCGAAGCGTGCGTCTCTTCCGGTCACCGGCACCGGCCACCGGACGGCAGCGCCGCCCACTCGACGGCCGGAGGTTTAACTCCGGTCACCCCACAAGCTGCTGCTCCTCCTTACCACCTCCTCCTCCACAGCTGCTGCTCCTCCTCCTCACCACCACCTCCTTCCCAACCAGACCTCCTCCACCCCACCATGGCTCCTCCCCCAAGCGCACAAAAAACTAACCCATAACGAAAAAAACCATAGGCCGATGGAGAATGCTATGATCTATCTATTCTGTGCCTTGGTTGTGTAAATGAGTGCAAATTGGAGGAGATCAGGGAGGAAACGCGAGCTCTACAGAGAAGAACGAGAGGAACGAGAAAGAACAGGATTAATCAAAGAACAGAGGCGAGCAAGAGGAGGAAGGCGACGACGGGATCGTCCTTATCCAGACCTTTTCGGTCTAGGCCTGGCCGAAAAGGTTTTCAGCTGCGGGCTGGCCGAAAACGGCCCATTTTGGTCTAGGCCTGGCCGAAGCTACTATTTTCGGCCCACCCCACCCCGACGACACCTCTTCGGCCCAATTGAGGCTCATTTCGGCCTAATGCTGGACGAAAAGTCCTTTTCGGCCTAGTTCCGGCCGAAAACTACCACTTCGGCCACCACAAGGCCGGCAGGGTCATATTTTTGATATTTTGGCAATGGGTACTATAGTTTCAGAATTAGCTATAAAAAAGGTCATAGTTTTGAAAAAAAATCGAATATTACCTTGGGGTGCCTTGTTCATCCCCAAGCTTAGGCTCTTTCCACTCCTTATTCCATAGTCCATCGAATCTTTACCCAAAACTTGAAAACTTCACAACACAAAACTTAACAGAAAACTTGTAAGCTATGTTAGTATAAGAAAATAAATCACCACTTAGGTACTGTTGTGAACTCATTCTAAATTCATATTGGTGTTAAACCTACTGTATTCCAACTTTTCTATGGTTCATAAACTCTATTACTAGCCATAGATTCATCAAAATAGGCAAACAACACTCGAAAAATAGAATCTGTCAAAATCAGAACAGTCTGTAGTAATCTGTAGGTTTCGAATACTTATGGAACCCCAAAAATTATAAAATAAATTTCTGGACGTGAGGAATTTATATATTAATCATCATAAAAAAGAATTAACTAAATATCACTCTCCATTAAAAAATTACAGCAAATCTTGTGAGCGCTAAAGTTTCTGTTTTTACAGCAGGATCGCAAAGACTTTCCCCAAGTCTTCCCAAAGGTTCTACTTGGCACAAACACTAACTAAAAGCATAAAACCACATCTAAATAGAGGCTATATGAATTATTTATTACTAAACAGGAGCAAAAAGCAATGAACAATAATAAAATTGGGTTTCCTCCCAACAAGCGCTATCGTTTAACGCCCCTAGCTAGGCATGATGATTTCAATGATGCTCGCATAAAAGATAAGAATTGAAATATAAAGAGAGCATCATGAAGAATATAACTAGCACATTTAAGTCTAACCCACTTCCTGTGCATAGGGATTTTGTGAGCAAACAACTTGTGGTAAGAAGAATCAACTTGCATAGGAAGGTAAAACAAGGATAACTTCAAGATTTTCAACACATAGAGAGGAAACTCGATATTATTACAACTCCTACGAGCATATATTCCTCCCTCATAATAAATTTCAGTAGCATCATGAATGAATTCAACAATATAACCATCACATAAAACATTCTTTTCATGATCTACAAGCATGCAAAGTTGACACTCTTCCAAAATAGTGGGATTAACATTAACTAAAGTCATGACCTCTCCAAACCCACTTTCATAATTATCGATCCAACACCCTCCAAAATAGTGGGATCATTACTTCCCAAAGTTGACACTCTTCCAAACCCACTTTCATCAATATAATCATCATAAATGGGAGGCATGCTATCATCAAAATAAATTTGCTCATCAGAACTTGGGGGACAAAAAATATCATCTTCATCAAACATAGCATCCCCAAGCTTGTGGCTTTGCATATCATTAGCATCATAGATATTCAAGGAATTCATACTAACAACATTGCAACCATGCTCATCATACAAAGATTTAGTGCCAAACATTCTAATGCATTCTTCTTCTAACACTTTGGCACAATTATCGGAATCCTTATTTTCATGAAAGACATTAAAAAGATGAAGCATATGAGGTATCCTCAATTCCATTTTTTTATAATTTCCTTTTATAAACTAAACTAGTGATAAAACAAGAAACAAAAAGATTTGATTGCAAGATCTAAAGATATACCCTCAAGCGCTAACCTCCCCGGTAACGGCGCCAGAAAAGAGCTCGATGTCTACTACACAACCTTCTTCTTGTAGACGTTGTTGGGCCTCCAAGTGTAGAGGTTTGTAGGACAGTAGCAAATTTCCCTCAAGTGGATGACCTAAGGTTTATCAATCCATGGGAGGCATAGGATGAAGATGGTCTCTCTCAAACAACCCTGCAACCAAATAACAAAGAGTCTCTTCTGTCCCCAACACACCCAATACAATGGTAAATTGTATAGGTGAAAATATGGTGATACAAGTGCAATATGGATAGTAGATAATGGTTTTTGTAATCTGACAATATAAAAACAGCAACGTAACTAATGATAAAAGTGAGCACAAATGGTATTGCAATGCGTTGAAACAAGGCCTAGGGTTCATACTTTCACTAGTGCAAGTTCTCTCAACAATAATAACATCATTGGATCATATAAATATCCCTCAACATGCAACAAAGAGTCACTCAAAAGTCACTAATAACGGAGAACAAACGAAGAGATTATTGTAGGGTACGAAACCACCTCAAAGTTATTCTTTCTGATCGATCTATTCAAGAGTTCGTACTAGACTAACACCTTAAGAAACATATCAACCAAAACCCTAATGTCACCTAGATACTCCAATGTCACCTCAAGTATCCGTGGGTATGATTATACGATATGCATCAAACAATCTCAGATTCATCTATTCAACCAACACAAAGTACTTCAAAGAGTGCACCAAAGTTTCTACCAGAGAGTCAAGTTGAAAACGTGTGCCAATCCCTATGCATAAGTTCACAGAACTAGCAAGTTGATTGCCAAAACATACATCAAGTGGATCACGTGATATCCCATTGTCACCACAGATAAGCACATGCAAGACATACATCAAGTGTTCTCAAATTCCTTAAAGACTCAATCTAATAAGATAACTTCCAAGGGAAAACTCAATTCATCACAAGAGAGTAGAGGGGGAGAAACATCATAAGATCCAACTATAATAGCAAAGCTCGCGATACATCAAGATCGTACCACCTCAAGAACACGAGAGAGAGAGAGAGATCAAACACATAGCTACTGGTATATACCCTCAGCCCCGAGGGTGAACTACTCCCTCCTCGTCATGGAGAGCGCCGGGATGATGAAGATGGCCACCTATGAGGGATTCCCCCTCCGGCAGGGTGCTGGAACAGGGTCCCGATTGGTTTTTGGTGGCTACAAAGACTTGCGGCGGTGGAACTCCCGATCTATTCCGTTCCTCGTTGTTTCTAGGGTCTATGGACATATATAGGTGAAAGAAATCGGTCAGGGGAGCCGCGAGGGGCCCACGAGGGTGGGGGGTGTGCCCAGGTGGTAGGGCGCGCCTCCCTGCCTCGTGGCTTCCTCGAAGCTTCCCTGACGTCTACTCCAAGTCTCCTGGATTGCTTCCGTTCCAAAAATAACTCTCCTGAAGGTTTCATTCTGTTTGGACTCCGTTTGATATTCCTTTTCTTTGAAACACTGAAATAGGCAAGAAAACAGCAATTTGGGCTGGGCCTCCGGTTAATAGGTTAGTCCCAAAAATAATATAAAAAAGTGTTTAGTAAAGCCCATAAACATCCAAAACAGATAATATAATAGCATGAATACTTCATAAATTATAGATACGTTGGAGACGTATCACTTTCCTTCTGATTAGATTGCTTTTCCATCTCTTCTCCAGTACTTGTAGAACAAAGACCTGTTTTGAAGCGTTGTTTTTCTAGTTTTGCTTGCTAGTAACCGGCTTGATAAAAACAATAAAAAGGAAAAAGATAAAAAAAATAAAAGAAAGTTAAAAAAAACTCAGGTCGGCTAGCATCTATTTTGGACTGATTTGTTCTATTTGCTACTCAGACAATAGTTTTGCTGCTACTTGGTCGCCACTGCGTCCATCATATATTTTCGAGCTGTGTAATACACTCGTTTATACCCCACTTATATCTAGCTATTTAGAGCTATCATATTTTCCCTTGTTTCCACTCACTTGCTTTAGTATCTGGGCTTAGATTGTTTTATCTCTTACTAGTCGACTGCCAGCACTAGTTAGGAGTTTGAGCAATTATTCAACTTGCATTGCTTTTTGCTAAATTGTGCCAGTGATATTGTGAGTTGAGAAGCCTTTGCCAAGCTACATGTTTTCTTACCAATAAGTACAGGTTCCGGTTCCGCTGATTCCTGGTTATCGCTCCAACCAATCTTCATCGGTCGTTTGAAGCCAATACCAATGCGCCAATCACCACCTGTTGCATTGATAAGAACAAGTAAGAATTTGATACTAAGCTTGAGTGTGAGCGGTTTTTTTCCACCACATCCTACTAGTTGATAGGGTTTATACACTGTGTTTTTTCCACCACATCCTACTACCACATCGCTAACAATGACACATGATCAACCCACACTTGAGGGTCTCATCGTGGATGTGAAAGTCACCAGCGAGCGTCTCACCCAACTTGAGGGTGCTCAGATTGCAGCCGAAGAAAGGCTCAAGGCCATAGAGGATGCACAGGGTGTTGCAAACACACAGCTAAAGGACATCTTGTCACGTCTTGACGAGTTGCGGACTACACCCCCCATCAAGAACAATGTTGATCCTCGCAACTCCACGGGTGGCGGCGCTAACTCGCGAGCTCGGCGTGTGCCCATGGCTCATCTACAACACCCTGCTACTGCCACTAGTGCCGCCACCATAAACCAGCACCGACAAATTCCTCCCCACGTTGAGAAACATGGGGACAACTACGAGGATTATTCTGGTGACACCGAAGACGACCAAATGGTCAACCACCACAATGATCGTGCTCATCGACAACTACGTTTCAACCGTCACGGTATGGCGCGAGGTCAACCCAGGTATGATGTTAGAGATTATGAACACTCTAGTGCCAAAATCAAATTTACTATGCCTGCTTTCAATGGTAAATATAATCCAGATGTTTATCTTGACTGAGAAGTTTTTGTTGAACAAAAAATTGCACGTCATGATATTCATGAGAACCAAAGAGTTAAGGCAGCCACTAGTGAATTTACAAACTTTCCTTCCATGTGGTGGAGTGAATATTGTGGTATAAATGCAAATAATATACCTACTACTTGGGATGCTTTAAAATGAGCTATGCGATAATGTTATGTTCCTTCATATTATGCTCGTGACAAACTGAATGAATTGCAACATTTAAAACAAGGTAGTAGTTCTGTAGAGGATTATTATCAAGAATTACAAATCGGCTTAGTGCGATGTGGATTAGTTGAAACCGATGATGCTATGATGGCTAGATTTTTAGGTGGTTTGAATCGTGATGTTCAAGATATCTTGGACTATAAGGAGTACAATTCTATTACCCGTTTGTTTAATTTTGCTTGTAAAGCTGAAAGGGAAGTACAGAGACGACACAACAAGGGACGAGGTAACTTTTCTGCAGGTCACTGCTCATCATGGACACCCTCTCCTACTGTTCCATCCACTACTGAGTCTACACCACCTATCTTGAACAATGGTGCACATCCATCAAGTTCAAAATCAGCTCCACAATCATCTGAGGCTTCGAAAGCAATGTCTATAGCACCCACCACTTCATCTAGACGCACAAGGGACATGAAGTGTCATATATGCAAAGGTGGCGGGCACTTGAAGAAGGACTGTCCAAATAAACGAACATTCATTGTGCAAGAAGATGGTGAGTACTCATCTACTAGTGATTGGGATGAAGATACTCGTGCTATGCTTGCCACTAACAATGCAGGTGACACGGAGGAGATACATATTCATGTTGATATGGCAGAACAATATCCAAGCCTTGTAACCATGCGGGTACTTAGTGCCCAGGTGGGGCATGCCGAGTTACATCAATGCCATAATCTTTTTCAAACTAAGTTTGTTGTCAAATGGCATTCAATTCGTGTGATCATTGATGGTGGGAGCTGCAATAATTTAGCGAGTACAGAGATGGTAGAGAAGCTTTGCCTCGCAACTACACGACACCCCAATCCATATTACATCCAATGGTTCAATGACTGTGGTAAGTTAAAGGTAACACGTCGTGTGAGAGTACATTTTACACTTGGTTCATATCATGGTTATGTTGACTGTGATGTTGTACCTATGCAAGCTTGTTCTTTATTGTTAGGTCGACCTTGGCAATATGATAATAGTGTTACCCATCATGGTAGAACAAATTCGTATACTCTCGTGTTTGAATGAAAAACTATTAACTTGTTTCCAATGACCACCGATGATATAATAAATGATGGGAAAGCTAAATCAACGGATCATGCTATGCATACTATGCTTGTGATCAATTCTGAAATTTTTCCGTTGTGTGTCTCAACTTTTGAACTAGACATACCGTAGGCTCAGGTGGTTCATTTGTGTCCCCATAATTCATACATAGAATCTGTGTGGGATACAAATATCATGGTATTCCTAATTGTGTTGTTACAAATTTATTTCACCCTCATAAGCTAACGCCATCGGAACGGCCTAAATATGTCGCATTTATTTTTGCGTTGCTCTATAATGTGTTTCAGATAAATGGAACCCGAGGATGGCTTTGTTTCAAGAAAGGGAGGATGATGTGGGCATAGATACGTCTACAAATATTACATGACACAATTTTCAGGTAATTTCTATTGATCATTACATGATATTATATTTTATTATCAGGGACAAAAATACTACACCATTTTATTTCTTGTGCAGAGTTCTTGAAGGCATCTGCAAAATAAATATGAAGATGTTGAAGATTGCATGGCCCATGCAAGTGCACACACACGCATCAGAAAGGATCAAAGGTGCTTGGAGAGATGAGGGCCATCCATGTTGCATGCTACACGCACAAGTCTTTTAAAATACAAAAGAAGAGAAGAAGGATTAGACTTAATGGACAAGAGAAGCTACGTGCACACCAGCCCATCTCATTGATTAAACAAGGAATTAATCCCAAAAGGCCTAATATCCGGTCAAACATATGGGCCGGCTCCTGGTGAACTTTTCCTTCGACCTGTAGCAGTCCATGCTGGACACGTCGACGCGCAGTGCCACAGTTAGGCGGTGGTCGCGTATAATAAATACCTAGTATAGGTTAGGGTTTAGAATCAGGTTTTGTTTAGAGAAGTTTAGCTATATTGCTACTTTTATTTGTCTTCGCTTATAGCGGCTAGCGCGACCATCAAGACATCCTATCGGAACCCCATCTTGTGAGATTAATCCCATCTAGCATATTCGCAATTTTGATATTGCTTGGCTATTATTTTCTTGCATGTTCTTAGATTTGCTTGCAGGAAAAATCCTTTGTGGATAGGTCGATCATGCCGTTTGCTCGGTCGATAATGTTGTGGAGTTGGTTCAGCGATTGTCGTGGATACCAGTCGTGTACGGTTCTCCCTGTACGGTTGGTAGCCGGATCGTGAGTGTCAAGTCCCAAAAAATCGTGGTTATCCTCTCTCATCGAAAGATCGGGTCTCCCGTCATATCAATGATGGTGGCGTGCGTGGCACAAAGTCTACCATGAGTAGAACATGTTCTCTACCCGGCTCCGCCCAGCTTAATAGTCAAAAGTAGCTCAAGTATCTGACCCATGCTATGTGTATACATAGTAGTACTCGAAACATACCAAAGGGGATTCCTGACTCCCTGAGAACACCTTGTTAGATCTGTTGTTTCAGTTATTTACCATCCTTGCCTTTAGTTTATTTTCATGTTGTTTAGTTACACATCACCATTTCGCTCAATCCTTATTTAAATCTGCCCTCACTCTGCTTCAAGTCTACAATTATCTGCGGGCACAAAGCTACATAATTCTTTACAAGGTGCAAAAGCCTAATTGCTGTGCTCCCTATGGGATCAATACCCTTACTTAGAAAAGGCTACAACCAAACCCTGTGCACTGGCAGGTTATCAAGTACCTAGTTAGACATATGGTTGGTTGTCAACTAGGAATAAACACGCAAACTACTAGAACTTTCCTTGAAGTACACGCCAAGTCTTCGGAAGTTTCATCCAGCTCACGCTGGGGGCCACAACTTTTGTAGTCCTTTCTCTAGTGCTCGACGGGTCATCAGCCCGACCCATAGATGACAGGCCATAAAAGTTGGTACCCCTTAGTCCAGGACACCATTAGTAGCCCCTAAACTGATCTCCAAAGCCGAGGACTATAGTTCCCTCCTCAGAATGGCTTCTTTTATTGATGTCTTCGTCTTGGTAGGCGAGTTCCCTCCTTGTCTGTACATGCTTGAATACAAAGTTCTTCATTCCTTGATAATTACTGGGCCCTCTTATACACTCGAACCCATCAACCATATGTTTAAAACTTTAACCTCGGCTAGAAAGTATAGAATCATTTTTACAAAGAGCCCCTTCTATGTTCGAGGCCCAGGGTTAACTTAGCCTCAAAGACTGGCCACGCAGGCATGACCTGTGAGAGGGTTTAAGCCCATATAGAATTATCAAACTATCACCACCTATCATGGCATTGAATCAGTTATTGATACATCTCCAATGTATATGTAATATTTGATTGTTCCATGCTATTATATTATCTGTTTTGGATGTTTTATATGCATTAATATGCTATTCTATATTTTTTTGGGACTAACCTATTAACATAGAGCCCAGTGCCAGTGCCAGTTTCTGTTTTTTCCTTGTTTTTGAGTTTCGCAGAAAAGGAATACCAAACGGAGTCCAAACGGAATAAAACCTTTGCGATGATTTTTCTTGGACCAGAAGACACCCAGGAGACATGGAGTGCAAGTCAGAAGAGCCACGAGGCGGCCACAAGGGTGGAGGGCGTGCCCCCTACCTTATGGGCCCCTCGGTGACCCCCTGACCTAGATCTTCCTCCTATATATTCACATATATTCCCAAACCACCATAAGCATCCACGAAAACAATTTTCCACAGCCACAAACCTTCTATTCCCCTGAGATCCCATGTAGGGGCCTTTTCCGGCATCCCGCCGAAGGGGGATTCGATCACAGAGGGCTTCTACATCAACTCTATTGCCCTTTCGATGAAGCATTAGTAGTTTACCATAGACCTATGGGTCCATAGTTAGTAGCTAGATGGATTCTTCTCTCTCTTTGATTCTCAATACCATGTTCTCCTTGATGTTCTTGGAGATCTATCTGATGTAATCTTCTTTTGTGGTGTGTTTGTCGAGATCTGATGAATTGTGGGTTTATGACCAGCTTATCTATGAATATTATTTGAATCTTCTCTAACTTCTTTTATGCATGATATGATATCTTTTTAATTCTCTTCGAACTATCGGTTTGGTTTGGCCAACTAGATTGGTTTTTCTTGCAATGGGAGAAGTGCTTAGCTTTGGGTTCAATCTTGCGGTGTCCTTTCCCAGTGACAGTAGGGGCGGCAAGGCACATATTGTATTGTTTCCATCGAGGATAAAAAGATGGGGTTTCCATCATATTGTTTGAGTCTATTCCTCTACAGCATGTCATCTTACTTAATGTGTTACTCTGTTCTTCATGAACTTAATACTCTAGATGCAGGCAGGAGTCGGTCGATGTGTGGAGTAATAGTAGTAGACGCAGAATTGTTTTGGTCTACTTGACAGGGACGTGATGCCTATATTTCATAACCATTGCCTTAGATATCGTCATAACTTCACGCTTTTCTATCAATTGCTCGACAGTAATTTGTTCACCCACCGTGTTATTTGCTATCTTGAGAGAAGCCTCTAGTGACACCAATGGCCCCTGGGTCTATTTTCCATCATAATAGTTTCCGATCTACTATTTTGTAATCTTTTACTTTTCGATCTATAAACTGAAAAACGCAAAAATATTTACTTTATCTTTTGTTTAGTTTCATCTATCTCTATCAGATCTCACTTTTGCAAGTGACCGTGAAGGGAGACAACCCCTTTATCGCGTTGGGCGCAAGTTGTTTGATTGTTTGTGCAGGTATTGGTGATTTGTGCGTTGTCTCCTACTGGATTGATACCTTGGTTCTTGAACTGAGGGAAATACTTATCTCTACTTTGCTGCATCACCCTTTCCTCTTCAAGGTAAAAACCAATGCAAGCTCAAGAAGTAGCAGGAAGAATTTCTCGCGCCGTTACCGGGGAGATCTACGCCAAGTCAAGACATACCGAGTACCCATCATTAAACTCTCATCTCTTGCATTACATTATTCGCCATTTGCCTCTCATTTTCCTCTCCCCCACTTCTAAAACAATTTTCGAAAATATTTGCCTTTTTCTTTGCTCCTCTTCCATTCCGTTTCTTCGTTGCTTTTTGTTTGCCCGTCTATTAGTTTGGTTTGTTGCTACCATGTCTGAATCTGGGGAGGTTATGGCCGAAAATACTGAGAAAAAACTTGGATCTTGTTCTTTGGATCATGAAACTGAAACTCCTCCTAATTACAAAACAAAAAAATCATGTGGGAGAAGGTAATATTATTCGAAAGAGTGTTATTCAGGAATTCTTTGAATGTACGGGATCTATGCCTATTAATAAATGATCTATTCTTCTTGATACAAATTGTTATGCGGATGCCATTGTTATGCTCGTTGAGAAATTAGAAACAAAATATGTGCATATTCATCCTGCTTTGTAAAAGGTGTTTTGTTAACTTCCCAATATTAATCATCCAATAGCTAAATAGGTTGCCACCATTATCCTTATGCGTGAATTTGATTTTATAATACAAGAATCTAGGGATATTTTTTCTTTCTATAAAAAGGATGTTGAACACCCTCCAATTGAAGCTATACTCCATGATAAAGAAACTGTGTGTAGTTCGAAATCTAGGGATTATCAATCTTATAGTGAAAATCTTAGGAGGAGAGTTCCTTATTCAGAAATCTCTCAAGCTTTGTACCTTGAGGCTTATGAGGAGTTTCATTGGATTACTAGGGGAATTTATGTAGGATTTAATAGGTATTGGTTGAATAAGATGATGAAGGAACCCGTTAGAAATGAGATACATGTTTTATATGATGATATATATGGTGACGATCCCGACTATGCGTTTATGAATGTAAAAATTACCAATCAAAGTCCTTTTCACGATTTAAGTTCATTTACTAGGAGGGAAATAAAGGAAAGGGTAGAGTAATAAAACGAGTTTTGGAGGATTTGATGAGAAAAGAATTGCATACCAAAGATGATTATACCTAGATCTATTTGTGTTTTTATGCCTAGCTAAGGGCGTTAAACAATAGCGCTTGTTGGGAGGCAACCCAATTTTATTTTACTTTTCTTTGCCTTTTGCTTCTGTTTTTCAATAAATAATTCATCTAGCCTCTGGTTAGATGTGTTTTTGTGTTTTAGTTAGTGTTTGTGCCAAGCAAGACCTTTGGTATGGCTTATGGTGATAGTTGATTTGATCTTGCTGACAAACAGAAACTTTTGCGCTCAGGAAAACAATTCTTAACAGAAGCATGATAAATATTGAATATTTTTGCACAAGATTGGTACACAAATTTCCCAGGTTTTCCTAATTTTTCAGAATTTTTGCAGTTACATAAGTACTTGAGAATTACAGATTACTACAGACTATTCTATTTTTGACAGATTCTGTTTTATATGTGTTGTTTGCTTGATTTGATGAATCTATGGGTAGTATCGGGGGGTATGAACCATGGAAAAGTTGGAATACATTAGATATTACACCAATATAAATAAAGAATGATTTCACAACATTACAAAAAGTGGTGATTTATTTTCTTATACTAATGGAACTTATGAGATTTTCTGTCGAGTTCTGTGTTGTGAATTTTTCGAGTTTTGGGTAAGGATTTGACGAACTATGGAATAAGGAGTGGCAAGAGCGTAAGCTTGGGGACTCCCAAGGCACCCCAAGGTAATATTCAAGGACAACCAATAATCTAAGCTTGGGGATGCCCCGGAAGGCAACCCCTCTTTCGTCTTTGTCTATCGGTAACTTTACTTGAGGCTATATTTTTATTCACCACATGATATGTGTTTTGCTTGGAGCGTCTTGTATGATATGAGTCTTTACTTTTTAGTTTGCCACAATCATCCTTGCTGTACACACCTTTTGAGAGGGACATGCATGCACTACAAAAAAAGACACATCCGTGACATTTTGGGCCGAATGAAATTTTTTTCTGCCATACTTATGACACTTCTATGACGATAATTGCGACAAAACCCGGTATCATCATTGATGTGGTGGGGTCCTACTTCTATGACAAAAAAATCATGATAGAAAATGGGCTTTTCGTCCTGGGCGGACTGGAGACGTAGGTGCATTACATTCTTTGCGCCATTCATGACGGAAAAAACTGTGGTAGAAGCGAGGGCGAGGAAAATATCAGGGGAGTTCCCGGTTACGGTGGGTGGTCGGGGACCGAGCGATGTGCATTTCTCTTGTACGTACATGCGTGTGTGCGAGGCGTTGGGCTCTAACTGAACCCGAGCGATTGCACTAGCTACGTTAATGAACCCAAGCGATCGATCCCTTGCTACTAACTGAACCCGAGTGATTCCTTCGCTACTGCTGCTAACTGAAGCCGATCGATGCTACCTCTGGATGAATAGTAAAATGTTGTTGGGTGGATTGGATGAACAATTCCAGGTGGGGGGTTGGATGAACAAGAACCCGTGGTAGTAGAGGCTATTGCCGCTGGATGAACAAGAACTGATCGATCGAGCCGGTTGGGGGTGGATGAACAGGACCCTATGGACGGCTTGATGAACAGGACCCCGTGAAGGCTGGTTGACAGTAGCCGGTGGAGGGCTGGATGAACAGTAGCCCGTGGAGGGGTGGTTGAACAGGACCCCATGGAGAGGGCTGGTTGAACAGTAGCCGGTGGAGGAGCATGCGGCGGAGGCTGGATGAACAGGAGCCCGAGGATGAAAAGTCACAGGTGGAGGCTGGAGGAGGTCCACGGTGGATGAACAGTAGCCCGTGGAGGCTGGAGGAGGTCGACGGTGGAGATAAACAGTATCCCATGGAGTCCCGTTTTGCGGTACGCCACACCCCTCCCGATGAACAGGACCCCCGTTCCGACCGTAGCTCTCCAACACAAGTCCGTTTCCTCCGTTTTGCGGTACGCCACACCCCTTCCGATCAACAGGACCCCGTTTCCACCGTAGGAGGTCTGTTTCCTCTGTTTTGTGGTATGCCAGACCCCTCCGATGAACAGGATCCCGTTTCGACCGTGGCCGGTCGAACACAAGGCCGTTTCCTTTGTTCTGCGGTACGTCGTGCCATGTTTCCATCGGCTGTTCTGTCCTAGCCAGTTGGCTCCCGATGAACACGACGACGCATTCCGTTCCGACCCAGCCGATTGCCTCCCCATGATCACGACGACGATGCAGCTTCTCCATTCCAACCCAGCCATGTACACGAGCCCTGGCCATATGTATGCGCGAGTAGGTGTTCGAGACCTTGCCCATATGTACATACGTGGCCGTATTTACTTTCTTGCACCCTGGCCGCAGTACATACGAGTACATGCTACGTGCGCGCCTCTGCTACGACATGTGCACGTCTCTACATCGACTAGTATGTACGTACACGTTCGTGACCAGAATGACAACACTATGTATGCTTCGACCAGGTGGGTCCAGACTGTCAGGCACTTCCTTGCATGCGAAGATGTAGCTGGTGGGTCCCAGCAGTCAGGGGGCGAATCATTTTTTTGCTCGTAACATGGACGCACTTCCTTGCGTGCGAAGATACAGCTGGTGGGTCCCAACAGTCAGGGGGAAACGTTTTTTTCAAGAAATACGATGGCCTGTCCGGTGGGTCCCTGCTGTCAGGTGGAGGAATCATTATTTTCCACGTAATAAGGAGGCACTTCCTTGCTGTGGCCGTGGACCCAGCTGTCAGCATCTCCACGTACAGTACTCTTCCGATGGAAGTCGTTCCTTGTCCATGTTGACCGTGCCGTGCCGAGAGCAGCAGGGCGGTGGACGACGGTGAGGCCTAGGAAGGGGACGACGCGGAGCCGGGGAAGACGTGGCTGTGGAAGCCCACACGGAAAAGATTACCAGGGTTCACTGGTTCGGTTATGGTGTGAGCCTTCCGCCGCCGCAGAATAACAGGGGGTGTGGGTGAGTAGAGGGATGGCCTGGCCAGCGGCAGGAGTAGTAGGGGGTAGTGAGGCCTTCGCGGCAGCACAGCCGGCCACAGGAGGCAAGAGCACGTGGTGGTTTGGAAGGCTGGAGCAAGAAAATCAGAGGTTGAAGAAGCAGGACGACCGTTGGATGTTAACAATCCAACGGTCACTGGTGATAGAATCGTTTGTTGACTAAGTTGAAAAAGCCCTCCGTCTGCCTCAACATAGTAGGCCCACAAGTCAGGCTCCCACTATGGTGGGTCCTAGCTAGCAGGGGGAGTATTAATTTTTTTATGCGTAATAAGGAGGCACTTCCTTGCGTGCGAAGATATAGCTGGTGGGTCCAAGCTGTCAGCGGGAGTATTCATTTTGTTTGGCGTAATAAGGAGGTACTTGCTTGCGTGCGGCCATGGACCATGTGGGTCCCAACTGTCAGCCTCTCCATGTACATTCCTCTTCTGATGTTGTTGTTTGTTGACAATGTTGACCACGCCGTGCCGAGAACACCAGCGCGATGGACGATGGCAAGACCCAGGAAGGGAATGACCCAGAGGCGGCGAAGCCACAACAGTGGAGGGATGTGGGTGAGTAGAGGGACGACCTGGCCAGTGGTGCGAGTAGTAGGGGGTGTGAGGCCTACACGGCAGCATAGCTGGCCACGAGAGGCGGGAGCAAGCGGTCCCGCCGGTGCTGGATTTGGCGGCTGGAGCAAGAAGATCAGAGATTGAAGAAACACAACGGCCACTGGATTGACATCCAACACGTCTGCTAGAATCGTTTGTTGACGGATATAATAAGTAAAAAAAATCTTGCATACACGTCAACTTGATAGGCCCACAAGTCAGACCATTCCCTATTTTTTTAATAATTTATATATAGCTCATTGCAACTTCTTATGCAATTTATTGCAGTCCGTTTTTTGTTGGCTAGGGCTAGGGTTAAAAATTTGAACAAAATTTCGCATATTTCTGTGGGTTCCAAACTATTGTTAATACCGAAATGTCGAGCCAGATTTAAAGTACTTTGAAGATATATTTAAATTAGGTTAAAGCCCAATGAAATAGGAATCTGAAAATTTGAAAAAAAAATCAGATATTATAAAGTAATTGCCAATTTGTCATCTATTTTTCTATTTACAACCCATTTCATATTACTTTCAAGATTTGCAGGTGTCTTGAAAGAGTTGAAGCCCATTAGGGCGTAGAAAAATAAGTATGCCTGGATTGGGTATTCTTCAAAAAAAATAAACTAGGCTCATTTTCACAAAGAAAAAATAGCTGGGCTGGTCATATGGTGAACATAAAATATAAGCCTGAGTTAGACGGGCCACAGCCTAGTTGAAACCCTGCTCCGTCTCAACAGTAACAAAAAAATGCTGCTCGAGCAGCTACGTCCCAAGTGTCAGCCGATCTTGTGGTGCTGTTCTCTTGTCTATTGACTATATACGCTGACAATGTCGCGGGTCCCAAATGTCAGGAAACCACTAGGAGGAAGCATTTTGTTTTTCCATACGCTGACAATGGAGTATATATAACAAAAAATGACGAACTTCCTTGCGTTCGGCCATGGACATGGCGGGCCCCTATTGTCATCCTCTCCACGTACAGTCTGTCGATTCCTGTTGTTTGTTGACCATGTTGACAACGCAAGAGGGAGGCGCCACGACGAGTGCACCAAAGCGCGTGGAGCACGACAGCGAGGCCTCGGACATTAGCGTTAACGATTTAAGAGACGGTGGGGCAGCGATGCATGCGCTGAGGCGCAGCCAGCCGTGGAAGGCAGAAGCATGCGGCCCCACCAGCGCTAGTTTGGTTTTGGCGGCTGGAGGAAGACATGACTGAAGAAACATGACAGACTGTAAAAGCAGCAGGAGTACTTAACAACCTTAACTGAAACTAGCAGGGGCACTTAACAACCATAGCTGAATGTAGTATGAGTATTTATACAGGTTCAACCGTACAAAACACGCCTCGAACAGTGCTACTTTGCCTATAGTTAACCAATGGTGAGGCCGCCAAGCCCCAGGACAAGGCCCAGGTGCCACCCCGCGCATCCATAACCTTCTGAAAGCGGCTTCATCTCGCAATGTGGTCAATAAATAGTATATTCGCTTTAGAGCCATGGAAAAGCAGGAACATAATCTTCTGTCCTATTCTCCAAGATGGATGGGCCTTCATTATTTGAGACCACCCATGCATAAGTATCTTTTCACCCACAAGGGGAATGGAGTAGGTCGACATAAACACCATGTTGTGACCATGCGCAAGTCTGACCCGACCATGGTCAGGCATCTGTATAGGAACAATAGAACTGGCCAGTTTCTGTTTAAGAAGATCACATCTATAAAACTGTTTATAAGCAAGAGTTTATGAACAACATATATAATAGAAAACGACTCGTACCATAAGTTTCTCGACATAGTTGGACCTGTTCAACTAATGCAGATGTGGCACACATATTCCACGTGGCCTTCCACCATTGAAACGCCCCACAAGGACCTCAAGACGATCTTTTAAGTGTAGGAACTTGTGGATGCCATCCCAGTCAACTTCAGTGCCATTAGTAACAGCCGAGTTCTTACAGAATAACAAACGAGTAGCCTGCTTAACTCTGAAAAAACCTACACGTGCCACCAATTATAAGAAAATATTAGTTAGAAGTAGCATCTTCGTGAGAGATTCGTTGCTACTTCTAAAGTTAACTTGTGATTAGTTAGACAGAATAGGTGGATTAAGAAGTAATCGAGGCAACAAGCAAGAACCAGATACAAAACTAACATGGGTGAACAATTGGAACGACGTCGGGGTGGAAGATCGCAATGAAGATGAGACCAGGTTCTGCTATTTCCATCAACATTCGTGCACCAACTTTCAGTCCGTAACACTTGAGAAAGTTTATCCAAGTTCGGCCATAAAAAAAGCAGCGATCTTCTTGGTTCATGAACCCAACTCGGAACTTATATCCATGGCTTGTCTTCACCGTGACCATTAAACTGGTGTATTCGGTTATGGCAATGCCAAGCATCTTGAGTACATGTGTTTTGGGAGAGCAAGGAATGCACTACAGGAAAAATAATATGAGAACACAATGCATTCCCTATCCAAATCTAGAAATAATTTCCTCCTTCATGTCGGCGTTGACCATGGTACTAGTACCTTTTATCCAAATATAGCAATCCAAATTTCCAAATTAGTCGAGAGCATGTTCAAAAAACCCCACCCTCCCGGATAGAAAAGAGGATTCTAAGAACATACTGTGTGCATTTTAAAATCATGTGTTAGGATGAGAAGGAACAAGTGTGGCATCTCGCTGAGGGCGTAGAAACCTGTAGGGTCCTCGCACTTTGGGCACTACAAATGAAACACACTAGATTCAGTAGGAAGAAAAATGCATCAACGGCGGCGGCTGCCATCCTAGGATTACCCGCGACCAAGGGACTTGGATTTATCGGGAATGGATGAAGAATTCATACCATGTTCTCCATGAGAAAACACTATGCAATCACCGAGCGGGGGTTTTCTCTGAACAAGCAAACAAGGGAGAAGGGGATTCAGGACCAGTGAAATATTGCCGCTTTGTCCTTCCAGCTTACTGCTAAAGCTAGAAAGGTGGGAGTTTTTGTGATTTGACGGCTCATTGAGCATTACTGCGGCGCTACTACTGGGGTGTGTCTACCGTGCAGTTGTGCACTCTAATTTGGTGCATATGGCACGTAGACCCCGTTGCTGGATGCCCCACATATCAGCGAATGGAAGTAGAAAGACAAGAGTAACTAGTTACACCTAAATATATTTTTGACAGAGAGATACTCCCTCTATAAAGAAATATAAAATTCTTGATGTTACGTGCAACACACGGGCATTATGGGGGTTCAGCTGAGAATAGAATACTCAGACAGGCTCACGGTTCTGGACTTTGCGCCACAGGCCGGTGGGCCTGCATGTTTGGGGGCCCATGTGTTCTACCTCAGCGCTTTTCATATTGCAAGCGATCGGTACGGCGCTGGTTTTAGATGCGGTTGCAAGGCGAATACACAAAATTGAGTAAAGCACGGCAGCTGTTAGAACAATAGATCAGTTCGTAACCAGCAATCAGAGTTGCAATTCTATCAACGATATACGATGTGATAAATAATACTGTCGTACTACTTATGCACACATGACACTTATTTCACCATGCCATATTATTACATCAAAATCTCTCGAAGGATAGATTAGTTCGTCAGTTGCGTGCTACTACTGAAGAATTTCAAAGTTGATTTGGATCAGCTCTCCTTGCCGAGAAAGTTCGATTTTGACATCATCCCCTACTGCAAGAGATGATTTAGATTTAAACCTTGACCATCCTTTATCATCAATCATCATGCGACCATCCTTTCTACTTACGGTATATTGAGGAGGTTCATTCACACCAAAGTTGCGCATGGTAAGAGTAACTTGGCCATGGGTCGCCCGGATTGTTGAACGACTCCCTCATTGCTCTAGGAATTCTCTGTTTGCAAACAAGAAAACATACACAAATAGTTAGATCAACACAGCGAATCATGTGAAACAACATGGAAAGAAAAAAGAACGAAGCACTTGGGCGGCCAATGCTTACCAAGAAGGTGGACATGACAGTTTTCGTAAGGACTTTGGTTTATGAAGTGCGATCTGCATCCCAGTCTGTTGCCGGTGCAACTGCTGGTTCCGTTGCCGTTGCATGGGCTGGAGCAGATACAAGTGCAAGTGTTGGTGCAGGTGCCGAAGCCATTGCTGGTGCCCGTGCCGGTGCAACTGGTAGTGCCGCCGCTGCTGCTGGCGGAGATGGTGATCCTTGTAGAGCTGGTGCCGGTGTCGGAGCAGGTGCCAGTGTCGATGCCCAATCCTCCGGTAGACCAGCCTGATCCGCTGACACGGTCAGTTCCCAATCCTCAGCTGGATCAACTGCCGGTGCTCGATCCATTGCTGACGGTGGTATCGATGTGCAAGAGAGCGGCAATCATGTGTGGTCTGCTATGATCAGCTTTCTAACTTGAGTAGGCTCCGTGACCGTGACCCAGTCTTTTTCTTCATTTCTTTTAAGCGTGAGAAGGACTAATTGTGGCGTGTTTGTTAAAACCAACTGCAGTTCATCATAGGGATTCAGCTTGTACTCAGACAACAGATTGATCCAATTTTTTCCAGTAATATAAGTGATGGACAGTGCCTTCGTTACTGACACGACATAAGAAGTGAAACCCGCAAAAATATCCATCGTAGAGCAAACCTAATGGTTTATTCTATGATGAATGTCACATGGCAAAACCCGCATCATAAAATTGCAGCAACAGAAAGAAAACATGACACTAAATCAATAAGACTTAGACAATAAATCAATAAGATTTACTTGATGTGACACGAGTGAATCCTTACTAGGAATTCACTATGTTGAAGTACTAAATGGAAGATTGATCGTCCAACTATGCATGGCATGCAGTGCCCCCGCCTACTCCCACAAGAAGGACAGTCCAAAGGTCGTGTCAAATCGTATGGACCGAACATCGATGGGACTGGAAATCTTGGTGGGTGCGATAAACCCTGCAATGCATATAGATATTGGAGTGTAACCATAATTGATAAACTGTCCTCACAAAAAAGATGATCTGGATACTTCAAAATATACAGACTGAATTGAGTGGACAGACATTAACATAGACTGTTCTCGGGACTCACCATGGACCAAAAGTGGCAGTACTAAACAATATAGGGTTCACAAACACAAATCAGTAGTGAACAATAGTACTTACTATAGACAAGCAAAGTTGCACTAATTAAACTCTGCAGACTATTTCTTGCCACCGACCTACGGGATGAACCCCGCATAACTGACTAGGCCATGGACTTCATGAGAGATGTCTACCGGCACCATCACCATCTCGTCAACCTTGGAGAACCTAACAGCATGGTCTTTCCACTCATAAACATGACGATGAAGACATGCCGCATCAGATTTGTCGGGAAGATTTACAAGAACCACACCCTTCGTAATCGAAGGCACATCCAGGAAATTGTTGTGGTCAAGTAAAACCTTGAAAACACGCCTGACAACAATGCTACAGGAAAACACTAGTTCTGGACATGTTGCGACAAGGACACAGCAGTTGGATAGTTTAGCAGTAGAATTCATCCTCAGGTCTTCCAGTTCACACAGCATGACTTTGAGAACTTCATATCTACCGCAGACCTGGTTCTAATTCAAATAGAAACCATATATTTTGTTACTACCTCCGTTCAGAAATATAAGATGATTTTCGATATTTTACTCCATATATGACTACATATACACACAGAAATGAGTGAACAAAGACACTAGAACATGTCTTCGAAGGCATGAGAGCAGAGGGATTACTTGCAATATCCATAACACAAGTTACTGAGGCAAATATACCCCCCTTCAAAGGTAGCATTGATGTTCATAAAGTAGTTGAAAGTAATCTATAAGAAATTAGTGTCAACCTCTCGCATGTTTTGGTCAAAAGAGGAATTTAAAACCGTCATTTGGCACACAAAAATCACATGCAAGATCACCCAAAAAGTTGAACTACTAGTACTAGTACTGCGTGTTAGATGAATAAACACGATCAAGATCGAGAAAAAGATCATCAAGAAGAGATATTACCTGGACTTGCTTAATGAGGGATCCCGGAGAGGGGGGCTTGGACAGGGCGATGGCTTTGAGCTTGTCCGCGGTAGTCTCGGCGGGGTGCTTGCGCTTCTTCGTACCATGAGCCTTGACGGTTTTGGCCAGAGCCATAGACATCACTTCGGCCGGTGCTCCAGCATCCATCAAGAAACTGTCAAATAGAAATGAAAGAAAAGAAACCATAAGAATCAACACCGGGGTTGCAAGACCGGGCCTTATAGGATCAGTCTCGGGGTTATAGGATCAGTCTCGGGGTTGCAAGACCGGGCCTTGGCCAGAATCAACACCATTGATGCGCTCACCTTTCCTTCTTTGGGAGAGAAGAACAATGGCTGAAGCAGGTCCGGGTTTTCTAGAAGAAATGAGGAACAAGATGAGGGAGAAGCGAGTGGGGGTTTTCTTTAAGAGAGGAGGCTGAGAGAGAAGAGTGAAATGATGGTTGCTTCGTCCATCCAACTTACTGCTGGAAAGGAGGGGGTTTGTGATTTGACGGCTCATTGGGCATTACTGCGGCGCTTCGATCGGGGTAGTCTACTGTGCAGTTGGGCACTCTACTACGAAGTAATTTAGTGCATGGCTGGTGGACCCCGATGCTGGCTGTCCCACACGTTAGCGAAAGTGAGTAGCAAGGTTCCTGACGACCATCGAGGAGGATCTGCACAGTAGAGCGTGTCCACTGTTTTTCTGAACAAAAATATGATTACAGCAACCGTTTCCACTCTTACGATGGAGGAGTGCGAAACATGGCAGCCACTTGAACATACAGAGTGCTCCTACTACTAGGCATGTGCAGTGGTTCATATGTCAGTACTAAATAATCTTGTTGCTAGCATAGTAAGATATGATGACAACAAATGATGTTGTGCGTATATCAACTATATGAACAGTAATGTAACATAGTACCGCTTTTTCGACTGTCCGGTCAAGAATGAACGGTGAGATCAATGTTAACAGAACTAGGTCTACAACGCACGGAGAGTATGGTGCTATAGTACTCCACGAAACATGAACCATATGAAGAACAAATCGGTGTTAGGCAGGGTGTATGAAGGGTACATGGGATGGGAGCAAAAGTTCCCTTCTCGACCCACATTTGGGTGTTTGGTAGAGTGCATGAATGGTGCATGAGTCCACACTAGTAGGTTAACACAAATACACGAAGAGGGAACAACTATATTGAGATGAGAATGCAACCAAACACACCCACACGATTTGTGCTACAGTGACCGATCTGCACCATCTGAATTTGATCCAACGGTCATGTTGTGCCGAGACATGGACATGCCCATGCAGAGGACGCCTAAACACCACCGAAGTCCCTCTACTTCTCGAGGCACACGGCATTGGTGATGCAGGGTGCAACCGCCCGCAGAGCCCACTCCCGGTTGACGGGAGCCAGCTCGTCAAAGACGGCGTCCAATGGCACGAATGGATTCCGGTGACGGAGCCCTGAGAGGATTCGCCCAGCAATGGCGATGGCAGCCCGCAACCCCTCCTTGTCCAGCTCCGCCCCCACCATCGCACGGAGACGGCTCAGCTCCTCGGAGATATAGGTGAAGAAGGAGACCATGTCAGGAAGCCGCAGCTCATTGAAGTCGACGGGGTGGTCGAATGGGTTTAGCCCGATGGCCGGCATGGTCGCGCTGGCACGACAGTAGGCATCGCACAGCCGCAACATGTGTGTGGCAACTTGGTCCACCAAGTGGCTGAGGCGACTCTGGACCTCATCACGATCGGCCCGCTCGGGCTCCAGCCGGCTCCCCTGGTGGCCTATCGTATCTCCCGCTTTCTGCAGCAATGCCGCCGATGCCTCGAGCATCTTTGTGGTGGACGCCTGCCGCTTTTGAATATCCGTGAACTCCCGCACATATTGGAGGATCATGGCACTCATCTCCTCCTTGAGCTCACGGAGCTCCACGTCTTTGGCCCTGAGCTCCTGTGTCAGGCGCCTCACCTCAGACTCCGTGATCTGCTGCGCCGCCATGGCACCAGTTAGAAGCAATGGGGAGAGGAAGCAAAGGGGGGTGAAACAGCTGAAAGGCAATGCAATCTACGGGAAGGCGGAGGGAGACGGCTGAGGAGCGGGGTGAATCTATTGGTTTTCACCATAGTAAAACACCAGTCGACGACTTTTCACATCAGCGAGCAGTGGGTTTTACAGGCAGATTTATCGTGACTAATTGCTGCCGTGCCTGCTCCCGTCAATCAAAAAATTAAAAATCATGCCACGCCTGCCGCACCCAAAGACCAGAGCAATGCTGCGGTGGATATTTAAATTTACTTGCCGGCAAGGAGATAAAAAAAGGGGTGAAAAAACAAATGTGGCGGCGGCCTAGCTAATCGGTCGCACTAGCCCAACTAGTTAGCCATCCTGCTTCACTGATGTACTCGGCGGGAAAGGTGGTCTTTCATGATTTGACGACTCATTTAGTTGCTTTGGCGCTACAACCGAGGAGGACCCAGCGTGGTAGGGCGTCCCACGTCTCGGCAAGGAAGAATATATGTGTGCACCACCCGGGAGGACCCCGAAACCGTGCAGTAGGGTGTGCCACGTCTCGGCACGGAGGAAAAATGTGCGTGTAAAATTATGCTGTATCAGACGTACTACCTATGGTTTGACCTCAGGACCCAGCCCGTCGGTCGAAAACACCCCAGTAGCCACACAACTTCATCATGCTAACGTGGCACAGAGGATAGGTGTCGGTGTCAAAACCGGTGGATCTCGGGTAGGGGGTCCCGAACTGTGCGTCTAGGATGGATGGTAACAGGAGACGGGGGACACGATGTTTACCCAGGTACGGGCCCTCTCTATGGAGGTAATACCCTACTTCCTGCTTGATTGATCTTGATGAATATGAGTATTACAAGAGTTGATATACCATGAGATCGTAATAGCTAAACCCTAGAAGCCTAGCCTATGAATATGGTAATGAGTATATGTGGTGTCCTTTCCGGACTATCCCCTTCGGTTTATATAGACACCGAGGGGATCTAGGGTTTACATGGAGTCGGTTACATAAGAAGGAATCTTCGGTCGCCAAGCTTGCCTTCCACGCCAAGTAGAGTCCAATCTGGACACGGTGCAGTCTTCGGCCTTCATGTCTTCACAACCCATCAGTCCGGCCCAAAGGATATCAGGACGGATGCCCCAGGACCACTTAGTCCAGGACTCCCTCAGTAGCCCCAGAACCTGGCTTTCAATGACGAGGAGTACGGCATGCAGATTGTCTTTGGAATTGCAAGGCGGGTTCCCCTTTCTCCGAACTCCAAGATAGCCTTCGGATGCGATGATAGTATCCGGACCCGTTACATACCACACACAGCCGCAGAGAGAATATATTTTCACACAAGTTCTATCTGTTGACAGCTTTTCACAACACAACATTACGTTTGTCCGGTCTTAATTTCGAACTACTTTTCGTCTGCCGCTCCACGTTTTGAGACGCGGTTGCCATTGGCACATCTCGTCAAAGCAGAGATCGTGTCCCCTTATCGTGGGATTCTCATCAATGCAGGCATGGGTAACCCAACCGTGCCGTTTATACAGCCCTTGAGAATAGGCGGGTTTTTAGGACGAGTGGGGAGGCGCTTGATATTCGCGGCCTTCATAAGGGGATAAGGACACTCTCCCCTTACCCACACCCTTCTTCATCTTCAGTCCTTCTGTCCTCGAGCTCTAGCGCCCAAGCTTTAGCTTTTCCTCGTTCGAGAAGGCACTCCAATCATGTCCGGATCCGGAGCTGGAGGCAAGTGGATGGCCTCCTCCGTTGAGAAGAAGGACATCATGGAGCTACGAGAAGCCGGCTATTTAGCCAAGCAGATTGCTCACTGACTCCCGGCAAAAGGGCAAATCATCCCTACCCCCAAGCCCCATGAGAGGGTTGTGTTTCTCACACACTTCGTCCGTGGGCTGGGATTCCCTCTTCATCCATTTGTCCGTGGATTGATGTTTTACTATGGCTGGACTTCCAAGATCTGGCCCCCAACTTTATACTCAACATATCCGCATTCAGAGTTGTGTGCGAAGCCTTTCTCCACATCCCACCTCACTTTGGCCTATGGCTGAAGATTTCTAATGTAAAGCCAAAGGTGGTGCGCGGCCAATAGGCCGAGTGCAGAGGTGCCATGGTGGGCAAGATTCCCAATACCACCTGGCTCGAAGGCTACTTTGTAGAGACGGTGAAGGGATGGCAATTGGGGTGGTTCTATATCACCGAGCCGCGCGACGCCAACTTGGTGGCGGCTCCCAGATTCCGATCCGGAGTCCCGATGTGGCTTACCTCCTGGCAAGAGAAGGGCCTGACTTGGGGATCTTTGGAAGAGATCACGGGGCTCCAAACGTGCCTCCAGAATATGGTAACCCGGAAGATCAAGCTCGTTGATGTGATCCAGGTCATGCTTGTACGCCGGATCCTTCAGTGTCAGCACCGGACCTGTTATTTGCAGGAGTTCAATTCGGCCAAGCACCAAACGCTGCTAAGGCTTTTCGGTACGACGCACAAAGATATCTGGAAGGTGCTCTTCAAGGGCAGCGAGACACCACGACCCTTGACCAAAGATCGCGGGCTCAGCTTTGAGCGTCAGGCCAATTCAGTAAGCCATCAAGGTATAGTCTTTAAGGACACACTTCGAGGAAGGATACTAAGCCTTCTTATCAATTTCTTTTTCAGGCCTGGGTCGACCTAGCGGGACGGATTAATAGTCCGGCTCTGCTGCCTGAAGACAAAGAAACCCCACCCCTTACGAAGATGCTATTTCCGGCGCCTTATGACGTACCGGAGAAGAAGGTCAAAACCACGACCAAGGGGACCAGGAGTGGGCTTCGCTGGAGGAGCACCTTGGTCATCTCGTCTGACGATGAGACAGACCCCTTAGCCGTTGACGATGACGACGAGGAGGGAGGCAACTCCCCTCCTGTGAGAGCAAGGGAGAAAAGGGAGGCCTCCACGAGTTTGGAGGCGGAGGCGCCCAAGAGGGGGAGAGGCTCCCTCGCGGATAACTCCGCGTGGGATGTTAATAATAGTCCGGGGTGACCTCGCCGGACCAAGCCTCGGGCCGCCTCGTGAGTACCAGAATCAAACACATCTGGCCTTCTCGGTTTGTAATATTGATACATCTCAAACCTTGTCATTGCAGTCCGACACGTGATGGCTCCCCACGATCCTCGACAGAGGATTTGTTGGACTCGAAGGAGATGGCTTGCATGTCTTCGCCACCTGCTCATTCCATATCACCCAAGGGTGATGATGAGGTGGTGTCCAAAAAGACTTTCCCAGGCCGGGGGGAGATTCCGGAGACCATCGGGGTGATGTCCTAGGATGACTCCTCGGCAGCCGGACATACGGGGAAAAAAGTCCCCACAGGGACTGGTGACGGGGCCTGAGTTCCCGTCGGGCCTCAGCCGGATACCATTCCGGAGATCTACATGGCTCCGGGGTCCAGCGAACGGCATTCCCCCCGAGGAGGGAATGTGCGTGTTCCACCGGTGACCTCTGTGCAACTGGTGGCACCGGATAATCTTCTAGAGGCGCTACGAGGCGCCTCTATCGTGGATGAGCATCGTGTCCTTATGGACACGGTAATAGAGAAGGTTCAGTTTGTCAAAAGCGGACTGACCGAAGCCTGCACCAGCCTTCTAACGGGCTTTGAGGTAAGTAATGTGATTGTAAGAAAAACATCACCATATAGACAGTAGCCCCTGATGCTCTATTTGGTGTTCGGGAGGAAAAGCCAAATAGAGGATCGAGAATAAATATCGCAGGCGTCTAACATGGGTTGTCTGTGTGAGTAAGCAGGTATCGCTGCAGGCTGCCACTGCTCATGCTGCGGAAGTTGCCGGACTGAAGCGGGAACTGGAGCGGGCGGAGGAGGAGCTCGGCCTCGTGAAGAAGCAGCTGAAAGATAGCCAAGGTATGCAGTAACCTGTGGGTACATTTCGAAAAAATGAGTTGTCCATCCAGACTAAAGTGTCATGAACTTTATTAGTGGCCACGACCGAGACGGCGGCCCTTAAGAAGGCGCTAACCGAGGCCGAGGACAAAGCGGCCAAGGAACACGCCTCACGCGAGGAGCACGAGGCCCGGGTTGGCGAGGCGCAGCAACAGCTCCAGGGCGCGATAGAGAGGTTTGAGTCCCTGGAGCGCGATTGCAAGGTGCAAGAGTCCGAATTGGCAAAGGCCCGCCAGAGCGCGCAGGATGCATGAGTCTGTAGCGACCAGACCTCGAACGATCCGATCGCTGTGCATCAGTGTCATCCCTGGATCAGTAATGCTGACACGCACAGTACTTGAAGGATTTATAACAGAGTAGCAATCACACACTTATTACATCGAATGTCTCAAAAGAGAACTTATTACAAAATAATATGGCTGAAGGCCATCTAATAACGATAACAGCGGAAGGCTTGGAAGATAAGTGAGTCCATCAACTCCAACGGCATCACTGAGTATAGAACCACGACCTAAGGCTCCTTACTCGTCGTCTAAAAAGTCTGCAACATGAACGTTGCAGCCTGAAAACGGGTCAGCACATGGAATATGCTGGCAATGTAACACATAGAGAGTAGTGAACAGAAATAGGTTATACTACATGCATATATGGCTGGTGGAAAGCTCTATGGTTACAGTTTTGCGTAAAGCCAGTTTTTTCCCTACTGCAAAGGAATAAATTTTATTTAACTACCATGGTGGTTGTTAAACATTGAGAGCGTAGACACCCTCTCAATCCCAATTAAACATCATCATTAATACCCAACAAAATTAATTAAAGTCACATGATAAGATTCACATGATAATCCAAGTACTAGATACTCAAGACGTCCATAACCGGGGACACGGCTAACCATGATTAGTTTATACACTCTGCAGAGGTTTGTGCACTTTTCCCCACAAGACTTGATCTCCTCCGTTGGGATTCTCGCACTACATGGTGTTTGAGAAACGGATGACCGAGACATAGTCTTTCAGAAGCGCTAGAACCTTACGATCGGGTAGACCGTTACACCTACTTTCCCCTACATCTGCTAGTCTACCACTGTAAGAGTTTGCACGACTTAATCAACTATGCTAGAGCCCATAGTAGCTTGTGGCTGCACACGGAAGTTTCTAGTATGAATAATCTCATGATCCCTTGGAGCCTGGGTGGCGGTCCATAAAGAAAAACAACAGGCAATCGCTGGAATACCCAGGTGCCTCAATCTACCCAGATGTGTATTAAAGTTGCCACCTTAAGTTGAACCATCAATTAACATTTTCACATCTGTCATGGATACACTCAAACCCAATCCACGTCTACAAGCATAGCATGGCATAAGCAAATGTAGAAGTAACTCCCAGGGTTTGATAATAAAACAGGTAATAGGTACAACCTCATCTACTTCCCAAAACCCACATATTAATCAGATCCTATTCATGCAATGGCTTGAGGGTTGATCTAACGCAATAAAACTGGGTAGTAAAAGGTATGATCAAAGTGTTACTTGCCTTGCTGCTGATCCGCGAAACCTAGAGATTCGAAATAGCAAGCGGTGCACTCCGGGTACTCTATCGCAAACAAACAAACAAGCATACTATAAGTACTCATCTAATGCACAGGTAAAACTCAAATAAGAGATCTAACCAGAAGGTTCAACTTAAGAACTCCGCTTTGCAAAAGAAACAAATCGAACGGAACAACGAAAGTCAAACGGCGAAAGAAAACAAGCTTCAATTACTAATCTGGACCTAAGTCAAATTTTACAGAAGCAAAAACTTGTTTGAGTTGGTTAAACGAAAAGAGGGTTTCGAGATGAAGCTCTAGGCGCTTGAATCGCCTGATTCCGATAAACGAGCGAAAAGTTAAACTAAAACGAAAATCGGATCAGAAATCACGATCAGAAATAATCGCGGAAAATCCGAGAAAAAGAAAAATTGATGAACAGATTAATGAACGAACGTTCGTTATCTGAAACTAAATGTTGAACTCGTCCGTTAAAACGAACGAACGAGCGAACACTCGCTAGATAAAAGAACCGATAAACCTGATCTAGTAAAAATAAAAAACTAGGGTTTTCAAGGAAAAACCGGATCGGTTTTCTCCGGAAAACCGGCGGCGAACGGCGTGGCTACCTCGTCGGACTCCGGCGGGGCGGGGCGGCGTCGGCGGCGGCGGGCGCGGCAAGCGGCGGCGAGCGGCGGCTGCGGGAGGCGGGGCAGGGAGAGGTGAGGTGGCGGCGGCGGGTATTTATGAGAGGGGGGCGAGCGGCTTGGGGAAGGGGCTATCTCGGGAGGCGTGCTCCTCCCGGACTCGGGCGGCGGCGGCAGCTTTGCTCGGGACTCCAGTCCCGAGCCGGTGCGGGAGACGACGGCGGCGCGGGCTTGGCCCGGCTCGGCTGGGCCTTCGGCCCTGGCGGGCTTGCGAACCGTTTTTTTAAACAATTCCACCAAAACTAAGAAAAATTCTAGAAAATAAAATAAAATTATAAAATGCCAAAATAAATTTTCACCGCCTAAATAAAATATTTAGAACGAGATGAACATTTTCTTGGCCCTGAAATGCAGTTTTGAAAAACGTGCATTTTTTCCTAAATTCAAATAAAACAAGCCAAAACTTCAAAATAAAATCTTATTTGATTTTTTTATTAAATCCTCAATATTTCTTTATTTTGGGAAAGTCATTTTATTCCCTCTCTCATATTTCTATAATGAAAATAATTGAAGATAAAATAAATAAAATCAAATGATCCTATCTTCAAAATTTGAGAAAACTCAAATATAAAAATAACGAAACCCCCAACTCTCTCCGTGGGTCCTTGAGTTGCGTAGAATTTCTGGATCAGGCCAAAAGCAGATAAAAATATGATACGCAATGATGATCTATTGTATAACATTCCAGTTTGAAAATTTGGGATGTTACAGACTCGAAGCCCAGATCACCCTCCAGGAAATTCAGGCGGCCAAGAAGATTACGGCGGGTAAATCTTTCACCATGCATAGCAAGTGTGTAGAAGAAACGTTCCTTGTACTTATCCTGAATTTGGATTTTCTAGGGGCGTTTACAGATCTGCCGCACAGTGTGTCAAATGCTGCCGAGCATTATAGAGCTGAAGAAGGGATGTCTACGGAGAAGCTATTCTGGTCCCAATATCTGGGATCTGAACATCCGGTGCCCTTCAACGACCAGCTAAAGTAGTTGGTCGAGTTGCATAGGTTGGCAGAGCTAGCCATGAAGGACCAGATAGTCCGGCTGTGGCCTGCCGATCCTATACCTAGCAGCTACTTCGGGCTTGTGCAGCGGCATGTGAGTGCCTGTCCGCGTCTCGAAGCCGTGATGCGGTCGGTCTGTATTGAAGGTGCGCGTATGGCCTTTGCCCGCGTTAAGACGCATTGGGTGAAGTTGGATGCCAAGAAGCTAATGACCGAGGGGCTGCCGGAGGGCAAGAGCATCGTTGGCCCGAGCACTATTTTGATGGTGTCCTGCAGGGGTCCCACCTTGTGGCGGAGCAATGTTCGAAGGATATCATATTCCCATGAGAACATGTGTATTACCTTGCCCTGTAATATGGAACAATGGTGTTATATAGTATAATGCTTATGATTTAAATTTACCTCCTGTGCGGCCGTTTATTAACTCTGAGGGTTGACCAGTCGTCGGCTTCTGCCCCCACGTAGATAGTACGGGGGTGTTCGAGATAAATCTAAACACGCTTTACTCCACATTCTGGTCCTTAAAGGAGGTGTTTAGCGCAATGAACAAGGCAATCAGACTATGCGGCCTTTACCGCCCTCACTTAGCCATAGTAGTTTGACAATTAAGAAAGTTGGTGAAGCCCCTGGTATTCAGAAGACCAAACTAGGGGCGCTATGCACGCCTAATCGGGGAACCGATTCTGCACAAGAAGCGGAAAAAAATAGCTAACAATTTGGAACCTCTCAAACAGCTGACCGGCTCTCGCCGCATCATGACAGTCAGTTTTCGGCTTTCTCTACTGAGGTGCTCGTCAGAAGAACCGGGACACAATCGCAGTAGTTCTCCCTTTACTACCCTAGCCGATATAGCGGAACGTAAGGTAGCAAGCACAGGAGCCAGGCAATCCAACTATTGACCAAAGACATGATTCGGAGCCGATGCATATAATGCTATAAGTTCGGGGTGCCGAACTATACTATAAAAGTGTTCGGACTTTTTATTGCCGTAGTGTTGGGTGTAATGAAGTCCCTGGCATAGTAATACGTACCATGGTGTACGTGTGAAGTGAGTAATTAATACCGAGGTGAGTAAACGGAAAAATGGAATAATAAGCTGACGCTACCGTGTATTCACCATTGTGATGTAACTAGTACGTCAAGGCGTACTTTGTACAAGTAATGCGATAAGCAAGTAGGGCTATTTAACATGCCGCAAGCAAGGGCGAGCTATGTGCGAGTATGAAAAGCAAGTATGGCAATCGTTTAGTAGAGACCACCTAAGGATTCCCTTGTAAGCCAGAGCTCCTTGCCTCCTTGGTGTGTTCTGCAAGCGGGTTGTCCGCATAGACCTTCAAAAGAGAAGAAAACCCGTAAAAAAGTAAAAGCGTGCGAATCCCAGGGTCGGTCGAGCCGTACAATGGATCGCGAACGAGTTATGCTTCTGTCAATTCCCATGGGGTTTTGAGTGCGTAGTTTATGTACGCGTGGTATTAGTCCCCTTGCCTCATCGGGGCTAGGACGGCGGTCAAATCGCTAATTCGGCTCTTGACGAGCCGAGATGTCCTGCTGCACTGTGGTCCGGACCCTCTTGATAATGTCGAGGGGCTCGGCAGCCGGATTATAATCTTGCTTGAGAAGGCCGCTCTGTACTTCTGCTGCTAGGGCGGCGGTGTGCTCCTCTGTACGAAGGGAGCGTTCTGTGTTTCCATTTACTGTAATGATGCCACATGGGCCGGGCATCTTGAGCTTGAGATAAGCATAATGTGGCACCGCATTGAATCTAGGGAATGCGGTTCGTCCGAGCAGGGCGTGATAGCCGCTGCGAAATGGGACGATATCGAAGATTAGTTCTTTGCTTCGGAAGTTATCCGAGGAACCGAATACTAACTCCAGCGTTATTGAGCCCGTACAATGGGTCTCTACGCCTGGTATGCTCCTTTAAAGGTAGTCTTCGTGGGCTTGACCCGTGAGGGGTCGATGCTCATGTTACGTACTGTATTCTGATAGAGCAGGTTGAGGCTGCTACCCCCGTCCATTAGGACTCGTGTCAGGTGAAATCCGTCGATGATTGGGTCGAGGACCAGTGCAGCCGAACCATCGTGGCGAATGCTGCTTTGATGATCTCGGCGGTCAAAGGTGATCGGAAATGACAACCATGGATTGAATTTCGGGGCGACTGGCTCTAACGCGTAGACATCCCTAAGTGCGCGCTTGTGCTCCCTTTTGGGGATGTGTGTAGTGTATATTATGTTCACCATTTTGACTTGATGGGGAAATTTCTTTTGCTCCCCAGTGTTCGGCTGCTGGGGCTCCTCGTCATCGTCCTCGCTCTGTGATTCTCCTTTCTTGTTTCTGGTGTTGACCTTGCTGGCTTGTTTAAATACCCGGCAATCTCTGTTAGTATGGTTGGCCGGTTTGTCTTGGGTGCCATGTATCTGGCAAGGACGATCGAGTACGCGGTCCAAGCTGGATGGTCCTCCGTTGCTCCTTTTATAGGGCTTCTTTCGCTGGCCGGACTTGGAGCCACTGAATCCGGCGTGAACTGTAGTATCATCGGTGTTATCGCCATTGCTTCGGCGTTTGTGTCTGTTGCGCCGGAGCTTGCCGGTGCTGTTTTTGGCCTCGGAGGGGCCTATTTCGTTGGTTGTGTTTGTACAGCGAGCCAACCAACTATCCTCTCCCACGCAAAAGCGGGTCATAAGTGCCGTGAGGGCTGCCATGGATCTCGGCTTTTCCTGGCCGAGGTGGCGGGCAAGCCATTCGTCTTGGGTGCTATGCTTAAAGGCCGCTAGGGCTTCAGCGTCCGGATAGTCAACAATCTGGTTCTTTTTGGTTAGGAACCTAGTCCAGAATTTTCTGGCTGATTCTCCAGATTTTTGAACTATGTGGCTTAAGTCATCGGCATCGGGTGGCCGGACATATGTACCCTGGAAGTTGTCTAGGAAGGCCTCTTACAAGTCCTCCCAACTGCCTATGGAGTTCTGAGGAAGACTATTTAGCCAGTGTCGAGCTAGTCCTTTGAGCTTTAATGGGAGGTATTTGATGGCATGGAGGTCATTTCATCGGTCCATGTGTATGTGAAGAATAAAATATTCGATCCACACTGCAGGGTCGGTTGTTCCGTCGTATGGGAATTCATGATCTAGCACCTCGTCTGTGAAGCAGAGAGGGTGTGCGGCGCCTCTATAGCGGGCCGTGTCACGGTGTATCTCTGACGATGTTCATTTGTGGTTATCGGCCCGGGTGTGATTAAGTTTCTCACGTCCGAATCGGTAGCTGTTGTCCTGAGTAAAGAAACGTCCTCGCAATCCATATATAGATCTGGTGTGTCCTGCTCTATTGTCCAATTCCTGCCGAAGGTCGTATGTATGGTCCCGAGCTGGTCTGTCCCTGTTTTTGCGAGGCGGTGTGGCGGGCTGCTGTTCGGTCTGAGTTGTCGTTTTATCCTGACCGCGGGGTGGCCGGTCCGCATTGTGCGAGGGAGGTATGGGATCTGTTGTCTCCTCATCGAACTGAGGTAGCAGTCTGCGTTTTGGATACCTCTTGGCTGGGCGCTTGAGGCCATATTCCTCAGCTGTCAGGACATCAGTCCATCTGTCGACGAGCTGGTCTTGTTCAGCTTGAAGCTGCTGTTGTTTCTTTTTCAGGCTTCTTGAAGTGGCTATGAGCTGAAGCTTAAAGCGCTCCTGCTGGAGAGGATCCTTAGGCACGATGAAGTCTTCGTTGCCAAGTCTTGTCTCCTCCTCGGAGGGTGGATGGTAACTATCATCCTCCGAGTCATCTTCTATGGCCTGTTCGTCGGGGTTGTTTTGCCTGCTTTCGTGTTCCTGTTCAGATGTAGCCCTGACTGGGCCTTCATTGTTTTCGGCGTCTCCCGGAGTACTATTTTCTCCAGTACCAGTGTTTCCGTTCTTTGAGCAGCGGGGCTTAGAGTGGTGTTTGGGCTGTCGGCATTTGGACTGCGTCTCGGAGGTTTTATTCGCATCTGGCTCTTCTTTGTCGACGATGGATCCTTTAGGTGTATCAACCATGTACACGTCGTATGAAGAGGTAGTCGTCCAACGTCCGGTGAATGGCGGGTCTTGGCCTTGCTCCTCATCTGCATCGTCGTCCATACCGTCGATGTCTTCGGAGCCATAGTCAAGCACGTCGGTTGAGTCATCGACGATGGCTATGAAGTGGGTGGCGGGTGGGGAGCAAAATTCCTCATCATCCGTCTCTAGCTCGAACCGGACATAGTTCGGCTGTGAGTCCTTCTCCAAGGACAAATTCTTTAAAGATTTTAGCACGTCACCCCAAGGTGAGTGCTGGAAAACATCAGCGGCGCTGAACTCGAAGATCGATAACTGATCTAGCTCGGTGTCCGTGGGTGTACACAGTCCGGAACTTATAGTCGGAGACGAGTCCGAAGTTCCATTAAAGCGAATGTTGCAGGGCATCGAGTCCATGTGTGGCTCCAATGCCGCGGACTCTGAGGCCTGGGATGGCTCAATCTGCTTCAGCTCTAAGGTCGTTGCAGCCGCAGGAACCATCTCATGGGTGTGATCCAATGACAGATTTAAGTGACGTTCATCGAGATGAGGGGAGCGATCACCGCAGGCTCAAATCCCTCGAAGATCAAGTCTCCACGGATATCCGTGACGTAGTTCAAGCTTCCGAATCCGACCTGATGGCCAGGGGTGTAGCTGTCGATCTGCTCTAGATGGCCAAGTGAGTTGGCCTGCAGTACGAAGCCGCTGAATACGAATATCTGTCCGGGGGGAAAGTTCCTCCTTGGACAACGTCATTATTGACGATTGAAGGGGCCATCGAACCTTTCGTCGACGGCACAGTGGAACTCTCATTGAAATCACCAATGTCAGTGTCAAAACCGGCAGATCTCGGGTAGGGGGTCCCGAACTGTGCGTCGAGGATCGATGGTAACAGGAGACGGGGGACACAATGTTTACCCAGGTTCGGGCCCTCTCTATGGAGGTAATACCCTACTTCCTACTTGATTGATCTTGATGAATATGAGTATTACAAGAGTTGATCTACCACGAGATCGTAATGGCTAAACCCTAGAAGCCTAGACTATGAATATGGTAATGAGTATATGTGGTGTCCTTTCCGGACTATCCCCTTCGGTTTATATATACACCGAGGGGATCTAGGGTTTACATGGAGTCGGTTACATAAGAAGGAATCTTTGGTCGCCAAGCTTGCCTTCCACGCCAAGTAGAGTCCAATCTGGACACTGTGCAGTCTTCGGCCTTCATGTCTTCATAGCCCATCAGTTCGGCCCAAAGGATAACATGTCGGACGCCCGAGGACTCCTCAGTCCAGGACTCCCTCAATAGGTGTGGTTAGCTCTGTATCGACCAGCCACAACGTCTCTTGTTCTAGGCGATTCTTCTACTTTCCAAGCTTTTTTTAGTTATAATAACACCACAGCAAGCTAGCGCCGCTCTGCGTGTGTGCCCGTGCGTCTAAAGGTTAGACGATGGAGATGAGAGAGAGATTGCAGACCTGGGACCCACTAGTAAGTGAGTCAATGGTCATGCACATGTTGATGAGCCACTCCCTCTACTCTACTCAATGTAATACTGTATAAAATCAAGTTATGGTACAAAGCCAACAACCGTTGTTGTTTCAGGCTATCGACTTATGCTTTGTAGTCTAGGTTGCTAGTTCGAATCTCGTCTTTCAGATTTGTTAGTTTTAGGTCCAAATTTAATCAATGACAAGTGGGACCCCGTGTGTTGTTCTGATATTTCTGTGTAGGATGGTTTTTTTGAACAAACATTTTGCGCGGTTAGACAAGTAACGGCACGAGTTACACGTATTTTGCAAGTTTACGAACAAAAATGATAGCGGCATAGAATATCACATCCACCCCGCAGCTTAGATGCTATGGTGATATGAGTTTTTACATCGTTGGAACTGAGATACAATGCTTGGGAGTAGTCTTTGTAATTATGCACAATTTCCAAACTCTCCATGGTTTTTTTGCAAATAAAATATTCAGGCCTCGTGTGTGCCACTGCATCTTGGATCCAACGGCTCCCCGTTGCTCATATTAGGTGCTCCCCGTAGCTTAATTAGCCGATACGGTGATACGAGCATCTAGGTCGTATGATCTGTGATCAGATGCCACATGCGTAGTACTTGTACTTCCTGCGCAATTCTCAAACTCTCTCAGGAATATATTGCAAAAACATTCAAACCTCCTACTGTGAGCCGTTAGATCTCTGTGAACTCGTATGACCATAGAACCTACGATGCGGGGGCACCTCATATTCTCCTGTGTGAGAAAACATTAGGTGCTCTCGCAGCTTGGACGCTACGGTGATACGAGCTTCGAGGTCGTTTGATGTGAGAACCAATGGCATCTGAGCAATCTTTGTGCTTGTAAGCAGTGGCTGAACTCTTTGGGGGCTTTTCAACAAAAAAACATTCGAACCACCGACAAGTTGTTGGGTCACAAATCCAATGGCTCCGAAGAGCTTCTATCACCAAAGCATCTAAGGTGTGGTAGCACATGATATTCTTACATACAGGAGAATATGATGTCCTCCTTCATCTTAGATGCTACGGTGATACGAGCTTCGAGGTCGTTGGATATGGGATCCAAGGGAATCTGAGTAGTTTTTGTACAAATTTTGTGCAATTCTCAAACTCATCAAGGTTTCCTGTAAAAAAAATATTAAGACATCATGTGAGCTGCTATATCTCATATCTACAAGCTCCAAGGAACTCGTATAAGTATACAGCATCTAAGGTGTGGGGGCACATGATATTCTCCCGGGGAGGAGGGGTGCAGAACCAATCAATGTTTGGTAGGGTGGGGACAAACATAATCTAAACAATCCTAAACACAGCTTCACAATTTTATATAAGATCGAGGGGTTAACCCCCGACAATCTACATAGCTCCGCCAAAACACAACATTTGCATGTACTGTAGCACTAGACTTAATATTCATGTTTCAGTTTCCTGTTCATTTTAAATATTGAATTGAGGACAATGCATGTCTTACATTTTACTCCCTTCGTTCCTAAATATTAGTATTTTTAGAGATTTCAAATGGACTGCCACATACAGATGTATATAGACATATTTTAGAGTGTAGATTAACTCATTTTGCTCCGTATGTAGTCACTAGTTGAAATCTCTAAAAGACTAATATTTAGGAACAGAAGGAGTATTTTTGAATTCGTGTCAAACATGCATGGTTTGGAGAAATAGATGCACTATACTTATTGAATTGTTGTTGTGTTCGTGTGTGTGTGTGGTCATATGCTTGATATATACAAAGTTTTCTCACCACCATACTATTCATCTTTTAACTTTGAATTTGCAATGAAAAACTTACTAGGGATACCATGAAATGTGAAATCCATGTTGAGATCACTATATCACAAACTCACTCTAATTCAAGAACTCATCATAAATCAATTACGACGTTGAGATTACTATTTGCAAGGAAAATATGGGCATTGTAATACACATAGATTTGTTCGGCAATTTAAAGATTCATTTCTTATACTCGAATCGTAGGACCCAACGGTGTACCAGCCAGACCTTGGCTCGTGTTGATCCTAAAAAAACGGGCTCGTGTCCTTCGGGTGGCGTGCGTGGTATGCGCATTAGCCAACCCCAACCAGTCGAGCCTCCACGTTTCGAGTCAAAATATCTGGCGGCCAGAATTCCACCCCTAGGAAATTCCCCTCATGTTCCCGGTCCATAGTGACTACCGATGAACAATGGAGGGATGCTTTAGTAACTAGACAACATTACCTACCGTGCAGAGCATAGTTCAATTACCTCGGTCGCCGCTACCCAAGGTTATCCGTCAACTGCATTACCTAGTACTAATAGGAGTACTACACCAGGTTGAGCACAGAATTGAGCCCGTTTGTTCGTGCCTAGTACTTGACTTAATACTCCGATATCAGGCAATGCACTGGTACGGAGGGATTATCCTTTTACTCTGCATATATAACTTGTCTGAAGTCTAACTAAGCAAAATGTTTGACCAAATCCTTTCTTAAGAAATACAACAGAAAAGATGTATCGCTTGAAAATTTATTGCATGATGCAGGTTATGATATTGTTTCGAATCCTGGATTTTAAATTTCAGAAAATCCAAAAGTGACCAGAAATTCATGAAACTGAGCATGGTCACGTGATATGGCACAAATATTCCTACGTAATTTTTTTCTTCAATTGGAGACAGGCTGCTTATGTGAAGTTGCACAAATCTAGAGCCAAGGTATTTTGAAACAAAGACCTGTCACATTAAGGCGAACGCTTTCACTATTGAAACCGTGGGCGTTTGCGTGCCGCCATGAGTCCCGCTTCTCATCGGTAGGTGCCGTTTGAGCAAGCATGTGAATCGACAGGAGGCGTGCGAGCAGACCACTGTGGCGGCTGACAGGAGGCGTGCGACCAGACCGTTGCTCAGGCTCACCGGGAGGCGAGCCCTTTGACCAGGCTCCGTCGCCCACCTTCGTCCCAACTGCTCCCACTTTTAATGTCGTCGGCGCCGCAGTTTAAAATCAACCTCGCACTACCCGGTATCGCTACAATCTTCTCTCTTCCTCTCTGGTTCTCCTGTCGTCTACCTGCAACCAGTCTGACCTAACAGCACGCCATGCCGCATCATGATGGTATGTCCCTTAGTCTTCCAGTTTCCTGAGGAAGACACCCAGCCGGAGTCTCAAGAACATAAGGCGCTTTGGGACAAGCTTGAACCATCCTTGCGGGAAGACGTCGCACCAGTCCCCGCTCCTGTTCTGGCTCCCGTCGCCCCGACTGCACCAGCGCCCATCCCCGTGGCATTGATGGGCTGGGAGCCGCACATTGTCGCCGACCTTGATTCCACGGGGTTCCACAAGGTCCCCGCCGACTTTCACGCACCCGTGCACCTGCCAGCGCATGTGCCTGCATGTGGACTGATGTGCGCGCCCGTGCCGGTGCCCGTGCACACGAATGTCTCTGCCACACCGTTGCCAGTGCCTGTCCCCGCACGGGTGCTAGTGCCCCTCTCAGTGGCATGGATGGCCGTCGTCGACCGCTTCCTTGCACCAACGCCAGTCGCCTCCTCCCGCCAGTTGACTCGCTCCTGGAGACCGAAGTCCAGAACATTGTGGCCTTCCTTTAAGCTAGGGACAACGTCCAGGAGTACGCCAACAATGGTGCAAGACGCCGCCGTCGCCATCGGTCAGTGGCCCGATGACACACAGAGCACGGTAGAGGAGCCGCTTCCCACCGCAAGACGCCCTTCCGCCACCGCATAATTTAAATTTGCCATGAAAAACGTTCGGATTGCCATGCTTAAAATCCAAATGTTTATCATTTCCGTTTATTTTAGATCGATCGTCGTATGAATGTAAAGTCGGAGTCAGACTAAATGAAATCTATGGTTTGATCGATTGAATGTGCTGCTAGAGCCGTATCAAATTAAATATAAAATGTCATCAAGCCACATGTATTCCTTCTCATCCAACGACCTATACTGCTTCAATGTCGAGCGCTCAACACATTTAGCATGCAGTTAATTTCATGCCAAAAATAGTTCTAATCACATAATAACATGCAAACAATATCCTACTTAATATCCGCATGCACTTAATATACTTCCAAATTAACGTGCATTGCACGTACACATTGACTAGTACTACTAGTACGTGAAACTGGTGCCGTTAACTTGTGAACGCATCCAGATATGGTCAACGGCAACATCGCCCGTGAGTTCTTTGTGTTTGCCCGTGCGTCTAAACGCGGAAGGGGAGGAGAGAGAGCACACATGGAACCCACCAATAAGTGAAGGTGAATAGTACTACATGCTAAAGAGCCGGTCCTACTAATGTACTAAAAATAATATTACATGTTATCCATTAAATAGGCTGTGGTAATATAAAAACATTATATGAACAAAGGGGGTACAACAAACATTGTTGTTCTATGTATGTTGCCTATTGACGTGCGGCTTCAAGGCCTTGGTCGCATGTTCGATCCTCGTCCTTTATTTTTTAGTTTGTATATGGGTCCAAATTTGTTTCATGACAGGTGGGCCCCTCGGTGTGTAGTTTGTAGCACTTTAATTTGTGGGTCGAAATTTGTTCCGTTCTAGGTGGACTATTGGTGTGTAGTTTTGTAGCTTATTTGTAATAATTAAAGAGAACAACATAGTTTTTTGCAATAATACCATGGGGCGACGTTGAAGGCGAGAAATGATGTGCAAGAGAGCGATGACTGAGCCAGAGGGAAATCAATTGGGGGAGGTGCGGGGGTTGCAACGGTGTTCGGAGTAGTTGTGGGCCGAATGCTACAAAATTATAATCTAAACCCACCGGAATAAATGCCTACACAAATTAATCCAAGGTTGGAGTCCCCCTCACAATGTAAATAGCTCCGTCTTTGCGAGGGATGGAGAGGTAGCTTCAATGTGTGGAAGATACGGCGTGAGAAAGCGAGGTCAATCGAGAGACATATTGATAGAGAGACAAAGTGAGTGTGGTCCGACATTCATTGAAAAGATATATATGCTTTGGAGAGATATTGTTGGATTGAGCTTTTGGGAAGGGTGAGGGTTGTAAGATAGATCTTGAGAGATGATCTAGCCACAGACATGTAGAAATATTTTGTGCGTGGGAGGAAGCAAGGTCAATTGATTACATATATAAAGGGAGAGAGATTGAGCGAGTGTGGGTCATCGTGCGATCGAAAGAGTGAGACTAGTTGGAGAGAGTGACCTAGATAGACAATGTGCATGAGAGAGTATATATAATATGAATATGTCGATTTGGGATCAAACATGGAGATATATCATTTGTGTCCGAGAAAGAGCGAGGTCAATCAAGACATACAAAGAGAGAGAGAGAGAGAGAGAGAGAGAGAGGGAGAGAGAGAGTAGCCCGCCATGAGGTCAAAAGAGTGGGGGCGGCTTGGATGGACTGACCTAGATAGACATTCTGCGTGAGAGAGTATAGAGTGTGTCAATCGAGGCCTGAACAGGGAGATATATCATTTGTGTGTGAAAGAAAACAAGGTTGACCAAGACTCAAATAAAGAGAGCGAGATTGAGCGAGTGTGGCCCGCCGTGCAGAAGAAAGAGTGAGACCGTCTTGAGGTAGTGACCTAGATAGACAAATTGCGTGCGTGCGCATAATAGGTTGGGGGGCTAGATAGGCAATGCATGTATCTTGCGAGAGAATGTGGGAGGGAGAGAGAGAGAGGGAGAGCTCGACATGGAGTGCAATGGCGGGTGTGTGAGGTAAATACATTTGGTAACATAGTGGAAAAAAGGGGGTTGTGTAGTTGAGAGAGTTAGAGATCAAAACATGGAGAGAAAGAATGAACGTGTGCCGGAAACCGATAGCCTCCTAAGGTGGTTAGGAGAGGAATATTGACCGATACAGGAAGTATGTAGCGTGTGTGCCGAGGGGGGGGGGGCTAAAACAACATTTGTATGTAGATAGTACGAGACTTAATATCGATGATTCAATTCTATGTACATTGTAAGATTTGAACTCTCGACCATGCATATGGGTAATTATTTCGAATTCGTGCCATATTAGGATTGGAAAAGTTGACATTGACTTGATTGTTTTGCTATTTTGTAGGTCATATGTATGAATCCATCCAAAGTTTTCTCACTACCATGGTGTTCATCATATAGATATGAATTTGTATTAAAAAAGTAGCGTGGATACCGTGAAATGCGAAATCCACTTTAGAATTGGAGATTGCTATGTGACACACACTCTAATTCAAATAACTAATTATGTGACACACACTCTAATCCATGTTAGCGTGGATACCGTGGATACCGTTTTGATTTTTTTTCAAATAACTCCTCATTAATTAATTTATAGTATCTCGTTCCGAATGACTAATTATTTGCAAGGAAAACACGGGCATGGTAATACATACAGATTCATTTGCAAATGAAAGGAGATTCGTTTGCATTCTAAAATGTAGGCGCACCAGGTAGACCAGGGTCGTGTCGTGGTGGTCGCGTGTGTCGTACAGACGCTTAGCACCCAGCCACCCACCCCCTCCCTCCCTCCCCCCTCCGCCCCAAAAAAAGAACGACGACAGAATAAGTTCACACTTCCATGTTTTGGATTGAAATATGTGGCGGCCCCAATTCCAGCCCTGCAAAATCTCCCTTCTCCACCGTCCCCTTCCGCGCCTAGATTGCTCAAATCCCTAATTCGCCGCCAAGCCAACCAAAGTTTGAATCGCCCCTCGTCTCTTCTCTTTCCCCACCTCTGTGCCGGACGATGACGATGAAGACGTCATTCGCGCTTCACCACCGCACCGAAGCTACCTCATCTAAGCCCTCGTCCACCACACCGAGTGGTCCACCGACAATGTTGGCCGCCGCAACCGACGTGCCTCATAGACACCGACTTCCACCGCATCAGGTGCGCTTCACCGATGCCGTCTCCCACCTCACCGGGGCTACTTCACCGAGCACATCGTCACACCTTTGCCCCCCGAGGCCGTTGGGGCTTCACCAACGGTCTCATCCACCGCAACGTAGCGCTCCACTGCCACTCAAGATCTGCATCCGTGTGTGGCCAGCCAATGCCAGCGCATCACCCTCAACGGCTATGAAGTGACCCGCACTCTAGCTAGGCGAGCATGCCCAAACGCCGGCCCGAACTAGGTATCCCCACATCACTCCCTTGTGCACTGTTTCGACGATGTTTGGATATCCTTTCACTGCTCTCTTATCTTACACGCCTATGCAACTCTGACTTTAACTCTTGTTTCTTCTGGAGATATCACCTGAAACAAGCAAAACCATTTTTTAGCGAAGCATGACAGCACTACGGGATCTGGTACACATCCTGCACACCCGTATAACCTTGTAAGTATCTGTCCTCCGGTACAACAGCAAGGTCGATTCCTCTTATTTGATCAACCATTCGCCATGTCAAAAATGCAGAGGGTGATGCAAGGAGCACAAGGCCTGCACATCCAAGCAAGTGGTAACATGGACTTCTACATGGAACATCCCAAGCGCAAGTAGGGCTACAGTGAGCCTGTACAACAAGCTAGCGTAAGTCCCTGCATTTCATTTAATTCGTACTGGCCTGCTTGTATGATTTGTGTGCAGTGGAGGATCCAGAAATTCAAGTTACCAAGGGCGAACATTTAATTTAAAAAATACGAAGGCACTTGCACTCCGAAAATCAACATAATTTGAGAAATGTGAAGCTACATGCACTTTGAAAACCAGCTAATGATCCAAAGTAGTTCAGATTATCAAACACTAAATGATGAAAGCACCAAAAAAACACAAAATGCAACATGGTGTACAAGGACTACTAACATGGTCTATACCTGCTTGAATTATTCGTTCTCTGGCTGAAAATATCAAAGTGTAATTGCACCTATAACGAGTGCACAAACTTCATATCAATATATCTATCCTGCACAAGTATGCCAATAGTTTCAAACAACAGAGTAGAAAATTATTTATGCTACGTTGTCATGATACGGGGACTTTCTGGTAGATGGCCTCGACGTTTCCTGAAGCCATGAAAACGTACTATAATTTGCTTGTCACCAACGCCTACAAATCTCTATGTCTCTCTCAACATAGCAGATCTTCATTAGACACTAAATCCTTCAATGGGAGCTTGCAAAATGCTTGCATTAGATCCCTCATTAGACACTATATGTTCATCACGAGGAGCATGCAAAATATTTGCATCAAATCCTTCATTAGCAGTCTATTCATTAGACACTTTAGGCTCAAGAACAACACGAGCTTGTATGTTTGCACCAGAAACTTGATTAGATACATCAGATTCAGTCAGTTCAGTATTGATTGGGGGAGTTATAAAATAAGCAGAAATTGGTTTCATTTTCTCATAGATTCCCTACATACAAGCAGTTTCACAACACCGTCAGGTTTAACCATTGGCCAGAAATTGAACAATTGAATTAGATAATCGGGGATGTGATGTACCTCCTCGTTGCGCATGCTGCTCTTGCAAGCTGCGATTGTCCGTTTGTGCAAGCTCGATGCCATGCCCGTGTTGTTGCCGCTGCCTCCCACACAGGCTACACCCAGGGATGTATCTTCATCTTCTTGTCCTTCCGTTCGCTTGAAGCCCGGCGAACGCCCTCCAACGAGGGCACGAGGAAGTGTCGTGTTGCTCTGTCCAGCGGCGGCTAGGTTAGGAGCAAACTAGACTGGAGGCTGGAGGGAATGAATTGAGATTTTTCCTGCTGTCGATCGATATGGGAGGCGCTCGTTTGGGCCGCAAGCCTGCTATAGGGCCTGCCTTGCATTTACGTTATTGGCCCATCCAAATTGAAACATTTTTCATCATTTTTTACATTGCCCGCTCGTGCGTTGGTACGAACATAACTAGTGTGGGCCAACCTAGATGACTCAAACTAAGTGCACACTTTCCAGCCACCCGAGGTGGACGCCCATACCATCCCCTACGGTGGAGTCGCCCCTTTTTGTGTGTATGATTGGGGTAGTGAAAAATATTCCAGTGGCGCTTTTGATTTACCCATAGAATGGTTGAATTATTTGTTTCTATGAGCTGAGTTCGCCAATAATGTGAAGGATGCCAGTCTTTTAATCCTATTGTAGATTGCTTAGATCTCGATATGCCAAATGTAATCGCATGAAATATATAGTAAAAGCCAGTGTGATGTGTGTGGCTACAACTAGTTTGACTACACATCCTCATATAACATATCAAGGACGCACCATCTTAGCAGATTAACCATTTGACTTACCAACGCAGTCTGGAAAGAAAGAAGTATTGGGACTGCGTATCCAAGCAATTGATGCCATGGACTCCTTCGTAGAACCTTGTAAGCGAAAAAGAAGTTGCAGTGTGCCTGTACAAAGAGCTAGCGTAAGTTCAGTTACCTGCTTCTTGGAATTTTAGTTAGCCACTTATTGCAAAATTGTTCAATTATGTTGCTTGGCTTAATTTAGTTTGCTACTGATTATATAATGCCATAGCCTGTTAATCCTATTATAGACTGCACCTATCTATGTGTTTGATACTTACTGTTAAGAATTACCTGTTTGCCTGAACTTAAATAGGTACTTAAGAACATAGATAGCTGGTCATATGTACTTATAGGGTGCAACAGAATTCACGTGTAATTTGCGTTCTGATACTCTGTTTGTTTAAATGGTTTGCTGTTATCACTTGTAGCACTAGTAATGTTTGCATGTTCATAGATAGACAACTGTCGGGTTTATATGAGGGACGCCACCTTTTTAACTTATATATGTGTTGGAATCATTTTGCTTACATCAAAGAAATTTACAGATGTCTGTGTTGCTGGTAAAAGGTACCGACTTGTTACTTTAATACGTTGCCAAGAACTTGTTAGTTTTACTAGTTCATGTGTAATTAAATACGCTACCAAAACTGGTTAGTTTTACTAGTTTGATGTTAGTTTCTTATGGCTCTTTCAAAACTTTATTTATTGATTGCTAACATTCAAGTTTGCAGGATCCAAGTGAAACTCCGTTGGCACAACATGTATGTTTTCAGAAACTTCCTTGTTTACCTGGTTTGCTGTTGTAACTTGTTGCTGTAATCATCTTACCAACTTCAAGTTTTCAGGGTCCAATTTTAAGTCCAATTGCACAGTAGGTACATTTTCAAAAATATATTTGTGTAACAGGTTTTCTGCTGTAACTTGTTGCTCTAATCAAGTTACTGACTACTCAACATTTCAGGATCCAAGAGAAACTCCAATGCCACAACAGGTTCCTTTTGCAAAACTTGTTTGTTTAACTGCTTTGTTGCTGCAACCGGTTGCTCTAATCACGTTACTAGCTACTCAACTTTTCAGGATCCAAGAGAAACTCCAATGCCAAAACAGGTATCTTTTGCAAAACTTGTTTGTTTAACTGCTTTTCTGCTGCAACAACTGGTTACAATGATCTTAATTACTACTTTTTAGCATCCAATTGAAACTCTTTATTTCCTTGTTTGTTTAACTAGTTTGTTGTTATAACTCCCAGTTGAGATGTTATGCTAACTTCAACTTCTTGGAATCCAATCGGAAGTTTAATGGCAAAACAGGTTAGCCCAAGATCAAAGAGCAAGGTCCCCATGGATGTTGTATCATCCCACAGCTGTGGCACCGGCCCAATCATGCATCATGAATTGCCAACTGCTGATGCTCTAGAGGCTAAACTAGTGGTAGAAAGAGATTCTGCTTCTGCGCTTAGAGATGAAGTTGGCATGATGAGGAAGCAAACAACACAATCACAAGCAGTACTCAAGAGAACCATTAAATATTTGGTGGATTTCAAAACGAAGCAAGCTGAGACTGACCGCATTGTTAAGGTCCTGAAGGAAAAGGGAAATTAAATTCCCACTGGGTAAATCATAGGTGAAATGTTCTTTCCATCGTTGAATAACCTTTGTGTTGTTTGTTCATGTAATCGATCAAACCATTTGTTTTAGAGATCATGTAATAATTGTTTTTGTTTTTTGGTTTGTAATTTTATTTGAGCACAAGTCTGTATTAATTGATAAGACTCGGAGACATTTCATTTTGATTGCTGTGCCAGACCTACAAATATGCCAATCGGGCTGAATGTGCATTCAGCAATAATAGTAGTATAGATGGACCATAAGTGGCACGCATCGGAAAGGGCCAAGATGTTGTACTAGTTTCGCTAAAAAAGGATGCTCTTCTAGCAAAAAAAGGTACAACGGCCTGGCTTATGTATGTTAGTTGATATTATTGATCCATATACTCGATAAGTGTTTATATGTCTGTTAGTTTTGTACATTATTGGTTGATTGACTCAGTATTTGAATCTTGATACATCGGTTGTGTACATATCTAAATGGGGGTACACATTATGCTGCGTGTGACATTTGAGTTGGACATAAAGTGTTCCGAATATTCAAATTCACCTTAAACTGGATTCTAGCTTCTGAATTCAAGTATCGGCATTTGTAAATCATATTCATATATGACAGTGGGATACATCTTTGTCGTGCTTTTGAAGATATATAAAAACACACAGAATGATTTATAAAGATTCATATAGGAATACAAAATGGATTTGAATTTAATTGCCATGGTAAACATGGATGCTTATTGTCCCAAAATTCGAAAGAAGTGGCAAAATGTCCACTCCCATGTCGGCTGCCCGAAGCCAAGTGTTTGGGAGATGGTAATTACTGTCTACCCCTTACACGGAAATCCATCAGCCCGATTTCCACTGCTCTCAATAGGGGTAGGTTAGTAACTTCAATTAAACGTGACACGACCGCCTTTGAGCCCATTCCGACACGGTGGGCGCCAAACATGGGTGGCAAAACATATTTGATTCAATCTTGTCCGAAATACCTATGTTTCTCGCTTCATTTCCCCATTCATACACGGTGGGCGGCAAAACAAACTCGACTCGACCGAAATCGATGTAGGAAAATAATTTCAATAGGGGCAGGTTTGTAACTTCACTCAGACGTGACACAACCGTCCTACCTGTCAGCCTCGTTCGTACACCGTGGGTGCCAACCATGGGCGCCAAAACACCCTCTCCTCGCCCGACATCACTCTGGGCAAATATTTGCGAGATGCAAGATTACCGTTCTATCCCCAACCGACGAGACATCCAAATTTTAAATGGGGGCTAAGTTTGTAACTTTCCCATATTTCAAACAGGCGTGTCCCAAAAACATGGTTCCCCGTACCTCTCCCTCCATTTTCCCATTCATACACCGTCCGCGCTAGAACACCATCCCCACACCAGCCTCCTCTGTCCGCCACCCCATCCATCGCCGCCGTCCTCCACCCCATCCATCGCCACAGTCCTCCACCCCATCCATCGCCACCGTCCTCCACCATGTCGGAGCGCCTACAAGACCGTGTCGTCCACTGCTAGAGATGGACGTTTCTCATCCACGGCGACGGACCAAGAGCCTTGCATCGCGTCCTCTCGCTTCATCGGCGCCGTCATCCTCTTTGCCAGGGCCGCTCACATGACCTTATCTTCCACCGCAACGGGACTTATCACCCGATGCACCCATCTACCATCGCAGAACTGCTTCAACGCCACCGACAGCCATCGCACCCCCGATGCCTACATTGCGCCGCAAGAGAGTTGGTACTTCATATCTCCACAACCTTTTGATCTCAACCAAAAAAATAGATCATAACTTGGTTACTGTACTTTCTTTTCATCTCTTAGAATTTAGTTCTTAGTTCGAAGCAAACAATGGATGCTAAATAGCATTTCCCCGGTTTTCAGCTCTAAATCTGCCATGACACAATCATAATAGGGTTTAATTGATCATGCTTAGGGTTTAATTGATCATGTTGGTTCCGTGGTGGTTTCTTTAATAGAATCGGAGGGGAAACCCTCTTTTGCTCAAAAAAATGCTTAGGGTTTCCCCCTTTTATGATCACTATATGATCAACATACGTGCTTCATGTCATAATAGCACTGCTCCACCCATCAAGCTAAACAAGCTTAGTTTTTCAAATACAAATATGATATTATTAAAACAGAGTCATTTAATTGGTCTGCTAAATGTTCCTAATTTAGTTTCGAAAATGCATGTTCGCCGCTCGGGTGTGTATCTCTACAGGGTGCCCACGGTGGGCCGTGGCCCACCCTAGGATTTTGGGCCGGCCCAGGCCCCGATTCCCCTCTGTTCTGCTGCGCGCTTTCGATCTCTAATCGCCCCCAGCCGGCTGCCTCGCCGGTGACTTGTCGTCCCCGGACGGCATCACTCTAGGAGGAGACGCCGGACTAACAGGAGGTCAGGAGCCGCTCGCCCAGCAGCGTCACCGTTGCCCGGGCGTGTCGCCGTGCCTACCTTCCCAGTCCGTTCAGGGCTCAGGCGTGCAGCACCCACTAAGCCAACCCGATTTATCCTGAGATACGTCCTCAACACTCAGCAACCACTCCTCATCACCCATTTTCTAATTGATTCATTACTCATTAGGAGGAGACGCCGGACTAACAGGAGGTCAGGAGCCACTCGCCCAGCAGCGTCACCGTTGCACGGGCGTGCCGCCGTGCCTACCTTCCCAGTCCGTTCAGGGCTCAGGCATGCAGCACCCACTAAGCCAACCCGATTTATCCTGAGATACGTCCTCAACACTCAGCAACCACTCCTCATCACCCATTTTCTAATTGATCCATTACTCATTAGGCAGGACTGTCATTAGGGTTTGTTCTGTGCTGAGTGCTACCTACAATTAATGGTTCAGATGTATTTCAGTAATCTTTAGTACCTGTAAAGTTCACAGGGTTTCAAAATTCCGGCCCTAGGAACAGCCACTAGTCATTTTGGATTGTTGGCCGTAGTGACATTGACCCAGATTACTACTGCAGGCCAGGTTTGTTGACAATTTTACTTGTCTTTCTTACTCATTCGATATGATATCCAATTATTCACGTCGATTAGTTGCAAAAAATAAGTGCTAGACAAACTTCTTGATTCGGATTTTGGACAGTCTCTTACTGCAGTTACAATTCTGCATACCTGTCCTAGTTAGCTCACAAGTAAATGATTGATTCACTACATCTATGCTTGCCTTGTCATATTTGTTGTCAATATTCTTTTAGGGTGGACCACCCTGTTTCAAAATACTGGAATTATAGACATGAGTGAATAGTATTCCTCTGTGTGATCTCTTCCATCATGTGTGGGCAACGAGCACTGCATTGTACAGAAAAGAAGTGTCATTTCCAGCTTTTACATAGACTACGATCTTTTACATGGAATACAATCTTCCTACTTGCTTTGTGTCGAACTACCAGCACTCCACCCTTGAAGATAAACATTATGCCACTGATAATTCCTTAGTTTATTTGTTCAAATACGAATTTGATATGATTCTAATGTTCCTACTTCAATTTTGAAATGTGTGTCTGCCTGTTATAGAGACATAAGAGGTTTGTATTTCTGTGTGTGGTCTGGTCAGCACGATTGGGGGTGAACTTTGCATATGCAAGGGTTTATAGGGAGACACTCTTCGAGTTGAATCCGCAATGCATTCCATAGATAATCTGACTACTTTTTATGCTTTCATGAATCTCAGATTCTGAACAGCATCATAATGATTATGAGATTGTGTGCATGAAAACAATAAAGCAGAACAATGCCATGGCTGTCAAACTTGGCATTAAGGGACTGAAATCAAGTCTAGATGCAATGCAAACACTCTCCACCTACAGATTCATGCTAGGAATATGATCCTAACAGTGATTCTGAGCTAGAGGGAGACTTAAGTCAATGTAGCTCCCTAGTGGAGGAGTCAGAGGCAGATGCCCTATCTTATTCACCCATCAAGGTCCTTGCTCTAACTTTCCAAGGTTATATTGGTCGCACATATCTTGCAACTGATGCTTTGCATTGCTTCTACTTTGTTGCACTGCCATTAGCTTAGTTTACACATCGTGAAAGTGAATACACCCTGCCTATCCATTTTCAGTACATATTCCATCTGTCATCAAACCATATTTATCCATTCAAATGTTGTTCTTGTGTATCAGACGTTCAAAAGGAAGAGGGCGATTGCTGATCGCGGAGGAGCATGAGCAAAGTATTTGGAAAAGGTAGTGACACTTGATAAATCAAATAGCCCATTAGGTGTAGTTGCAATATCACCTGACCCACAAAACACCCCAACTCTAGCAGACTCTAGCCCTACTACACTAGTCATTTCTGATGCCCCAACTCAGCATACCCCAACTGCAGCAAACAGTATGATGATGCCAGTTGACATAGCACTAGCTCTACGACGCAAAACCCCCATTCCTGCAAAGAGTACACCAAATCCAGTTGCCAAATCCCTTTTCGAACCAGAGAGATCCCCAATTGCAGCAAATAGGACCCCTGTTCCATTTCTTTCCAGTTTAGAGGATGAAGCTTATATTGTTGTGAGGAACTTTGTGCGCATCTTTCCTTCATGGAAAGATTATACCTCAGACATAGAACAATTTCCGGTCTTCTCGACTACTTACGCGTAAGTAATGTACTAATGTTATTCATGGTAATTACTGCATATGTTTCTGCTGACAGAAGACACAAGATTTCATTCTTTTAAATAGGCGAGGACCAAACTGGATTGTTAAGACAAGCAAGGGTTGGTTGCGCTTTTCCAGCACTCGTTGATGAAGTATCGTTCCTACCTGATGCAAGCGCACTTCGATGGCAAGCCTCTAAACGAAATTTTTGTAAAGTCTCCGGTGCTACATTTATCAGATAGTGACTGGAATAATCTTGTAACACATTGGTCTCGTCTATAGCATAAGGTATTATCTATGATATCACATCACAATTTGAACTACATTTCTGCATTTGCCTTAATGTCTCACTTGTATGAAAACTGTTAGCAGAAGAACATTCGATTCTCAAGGGACCACAGAATCTCGCAACTATACTGCACACTGCATTGCTCTTGTGAGTACCTCTTGCCCTGTATGACCATACTTACTTTCATAGTTGTTTGATTATGTAGCATCACTGCACATGTTAGCCTCGTATCGTCCATTTGGTGGACATTATAAGATCTGTATGGACTCTTACATAAATTTAGAATCAACCCAATGCTTTTGAAGAGGTTTAGCTCTACAGTCCTCTTGTAAGGACTGAACTCGTCTATCACTGTACTTACATTAACAGCTACTCCCTCCGTCCCATAATATAAGAACGTTTTGTACAGTACATCACTGTTCAAAACACTCTTGTATTATGGGAAGAGGGATTGGTTCATTGTGTAGCATTCTGCATCTTATCTCCCTCGCCCACCATTTACTAAAAAGTATCGATCTATATTTAATCTTACCAAAAAGTAGAATACACAGACAATGCCAGTGCAGAAGTGTAGCCCATTGCTCTTGTCAGTACATTTTGTCATGTAACGCTTGTACTTCCAGGGATTGGTAGTTGATTATGTAGCATCAATCTGCATCTTATCTTCATTATCCTCTATCCCTTCCAGTATTATCATATCTATAATTACTCTCTACAAAATGTAGAGTACAGGCAATGCTTATGAAGAAGATTTTGTGCTGAAATTCTTGAGTTATCCTTCCCTTGACATGGAGAAGGGCATTATAAAGCCGGTGTTAACTGTTAATGTAAGTCAGTCCTTCTAAAGCCTTTATCCTCAACTGCTGTTTAATTTTCTCATGCTCCCTATAGCTTACTGTGTTTAGTTTGTTGTTTCTATCAAAATGCATGTTCACAACAACCATAAGTTCCAAGTTTTACTTGTAAAACCAAATTCCTTATTCATACTATGCACATTACTGAATACTCCCTATATGTATGCTTCTAACTATCGTTTAACGCCCCTAGCTAGGCATAAAAGCAAGGATAGATCTAGGTATTGGCCATCTTTGGTATGCAATCCATAAGTGGCTCTCAT